>NC_086374.1:38449845-38653014 GCF_036588685.1 Mytilus trossulus | reverse complement strand
TTTAAATTGAGCTGTGAAATTTGTAATATGAGTCGCATTGTGCTCAGAAAGGATGTTTTTAACTTCAAATTGACTAAGGATCAAGAATAAACAAAACAAAAAGATTTCTGATCAACTTTTTTTGCTCTTTAGGTGTCAGACCACCAATTACTCCCTCCAATTTAGAACGTATGTAAAAGTAGCCCTACTCTGACACAAAATAGTGCTTTTGGATGTACTTGTTTACCTAAACTAACCAACAAATTTGCAGAAATGAAACTTTTGATGAAAGAGACATATATCTAGATCATTTTGAGCCAAAATTTATTTGTCTATGAGTTTGCATTAAAATTGAGGATTAATGCGCTCCATAGTATACTAATTTTAGATTTTCAGAAAACCAGGTTTGTTTTTTTGTGTATCTCTGTTTGATGGTCAGTTAATTGTTAGAAGGCTTTAAAGGTATGGTGAAAATTGGCATGTAGAATGCTGATACATGTACAATTCAGGATATTACCTGGTTTCTATGAAGTTAAACTTAAGGTAAAATATTTAGAAAGCTGTGAAAATAGCAAAATTTGGTTGAACAGATAGGGATTTTAATTGGTGGTCTGACACCTTTAAGAGAAATGCGGTGAAACCCAAAATTCAGAAAACAATTGATTTTTTGGTCTTAACTGAATCATTTGAAATAAAAGTAGCCACATTTTCAATCTTTTTTGGCGCAAAAAGTCACAAATTGCAATTTAGAGCATTAAACCTGAATGTGTGCTATTTTAGCTTTTCCTACCTTGACAATATGCTTTCATATAAAAAATGTTATAAATTGTTATAATGCACAGTAAGTTGTTTCTGTTGTGTTAAATATTTAAAACAAGGGTTGATTACTACCCCAAAAAAAGTTGTCGTCATGAAAATTGATGAAATTATTTGATTTTTACCACTTATATCATTGCGGCATACCATGTATATCGACAGTTAACATAGGCTGCTATAAATACTTGCATAAACTCACAAAAATCTCATATATTATATCAAATGAAAGTTTTTATACCTTAAATTTTATTGACTGATAGTAAACAAAACAGTTAATGACCATGACTGCACTTTTGATCAGTTAATAGTTGCATTACTGACGACCAAGGTGTAAAAAAGGGGGGGTCAATATTCCTTGACTCTTCAATACCTTGGGATTTTTCATTAAACTCATTGTAAAAATTGTGGAAAGTCTTTAAAACAGTAGAAAAAACAAGGATAAATCAACAAAAACTGATCTTGATATTGAAAGTTTATGTTCCTCTAGTCCAAAATGAGATTTTCAAGTATTTTCTATCAAAGGGCTTACATTACAGGTCAGTTTAAATTGAGCTGTGAAATTTGTAATATGAGTCGCATTGTGCTCAGAAAGGATGTTTTTAACTTCAAATTGACTAAGGATCAAGAATAAACAAAACAAAGATTTCTGATCAACTTTTTTTGCTCTTTAGGTGTCAGACACACCAATTACTCCCTCCAATTAGAACGTACTGTAAAAGTAGGCCCTACTCTGACACAAAATAGTGCTTTTGATGTACTTGTTTACCTAAACTAACCAATCAAATTTGCAGAAATGAAACTTTTGATGAATGAGACATATATCTAGATCATTTTGAGCCAAAATTTATTTGTCTATGAGTTTGCATTTAAAATTGAGGATTAATGCGCTCCATAGTATACTAATTTTAGATTTCAGAAAACCAGGTTTGTTTTTTTGTGTATCTCTGTTTGATGGTCAGTTAATTTGTTAGAAGGCTTTAAAGGTATGGTGAAAATTGGCATGTAGAATGCTGATACATGTACAATTCAGGATATACCTGGTTTCTATGAAGTTAAACTTAAGGTAAATATTTAGAAAGCTGTGAAAATAGCAAAAGTTGGTTGAACAGATAGGGATTTTTAATTGGTGGTCTGACACCTTTAAGAGAAATGCGGTGCAAACCCAAATTCAGAAAACAATTGATTTTTTGGTCTTAACTGATCATTTGAAATAAAAGTAGCCACATTTCAATCTTTTTTGGCGCAAAAAGTCACAAATTGCAAATTTAGAGCATTAAACCTGAATGTGTGCTATTTTTAGCTTTTTCCTACCTTGACAATATGCTTTCATATAAAAAATGTTATAAATTGTTATAAATGCACAGTAAGTTGTTTCTGTGGTGTTAAATATTAAACAAGGGTTGATTACTACCCCAAAAAAGTTGTCGTCATGAAAATTTGATGAAATTATTTGATTTTTACCACTTATATCATTGCGGCATACCATGTATATGACAGTTAACATAGGCTGCTATAAATACTGCATAAACTCACAAAAATCTCATATATTATATCAAATGAAAGGTTTTATACCTTAAAAGTTATTGCCTGATAGTAAACAAAACAGTTAAATGACCATGACTGCACTTTTGATCAGTTTAATAGTTGCAATACTGACACAAGGTGTAAAAAAGGGGGTCAATATTCCTTGACCTCTTCAATACCTTGGTATTTTCATTAAACTCATTGTAAAAATTGTGGAAAGTCTTTAAAACAGTAGAAAAAACAAGGATAAATCAACAAAAACTGATCTTGATATTGAAAGTTTATGTTCCTCTAGTCCAAAATGAGATTTTCAAGTATTTTCTATCAAAGGCTTACATTACAGTCAGTTTAAATTGAGCCTGTGGAAATTTGTAATATGAGTCGCATTGTGCTCAGAAAGGATGTTTTTAACTTCAAATTGACTAAGGATCAAGAATAAACAAAACAAAAGATTTCTGATCAACTTTTTTTTGCTCTTTAGGTGTCAGACCACCAATTACTCCCTCCAATTTAGAACGTATGTAAAAGTAGCCCTACTCTGACACAAAATAGTGCTTTTGATGTACTTGTTTACCTAAACTAACCAACAAATTTGCAGAAATGAAACTTTTGATGAAAGAGACATATATCTAGATCATTTTGAGCCAAAATTTATTTGTCTATGAGTTTGCATTTAAAATTGAGGATTAATGCGCTCCATAGTATACTAATTTTAGATTTTCAGAAAACCAGGTTTGTTTTTTTGTGTATCTCTGTTTGATGGTCAGTTAATTTGTTAGAAGGCTTTAAAGGTATGGTGAAAATTGGCATGTAGAATGCTGATACATGTACAATTCAGGATATACCTGGTTTCTATGAAGTTAAACTTAAGGTAAAATATTTAGAAAGCTGTGAAAATAGCAAAATTTGGTTGAACAGATAGGGATTTTTAATTGGTGGTCTGACACCTTTAAGAGAAATGCGGTGAAACCCAAAATTCAGAAAACAATTGATTTTTTGGTCTTAACTGATCATTTGAAATAAAAGTAGCCACATTTCAATCTTTTTTGGCGCAAAAAGTCAC
The DNA here is from genome assembly GCF_036588685.1 of Mytilus trossulus. NCBI lineage: Eukaryota > Metazoa > Mollusca > Bivalvia > Mytilida > Mytilidae > Mytilus > Mytilus trossulus. The sequence continues at coordinate 38,649,632 of NC_086374.1, read as the reverse complement.
AAATTGCAAATTTAGAGCATTAAACCTGAATGTGTGCTATTTTTAGCTTTTCCTACCTTGACAATATGCTTTCATATAAAAAATGTTATAAATTGTTATAAATGCACAGTAAGTTGTTTCTGTGGTGTTAAATATTTAAACAAGGGTTGATTACTACCCCAAAAAAGTTGTCGTCATGAAAATTTGATGAAATTATTTGATTTTTACCACTTATATCATTGCGGCATACCATGTATATGACAGTTAACATAGGCTGCTATAAATACTGCATAAACTCACAAAAATCTCATATATTATATCAAATGAAAGTTTTATACCTTAAATTTTATTGACTGATAGTAAACAAAACAGTTAAATGACCATGACTGCACTTTTGATCAGTTAATAGTTGCATTACTGACACAAGGTGTAAAAAAGGGGGGTCAATATTCCTTGACTCTTCAATACCTTGGATTTTTCATTAAACTCATTGTAAAAATTGTGGAAAGTCTTTAAAACAGTAGAAAAAACAAGGATAAATCAACAAAAACTGATCTTGATATTGAAAGTTTATGTTCCTCTAGTCCAAAATGAGATTTTCAAGTATTTTCTATCAAAGGCTTACATTACAGTCAGTTTAAATTGAGCTGTGAAATTTGTAATATGAGTCGCATTGTGCTCAGAAAGGATGTTTTTAACTTCAAATTGACTAAGGATCAAGAATAAACAAAACAAAAGATTTCTGATCAACTTTTTTTGCTCTTTAGGTGTCAGACCACCAATTACTCCCTCCAATTTAGAACGTATGTAAAAGTAGCCCTACTCTGACACAAAATAGTGCTTTTGATGTACTTGTTTACCTAAACTAACCAACAAATTTGCAGAAATGAAACTTTTGATGAAAGAGACATATATCTAGATCATTTTGAGCCAAAATTTATTTGTCTATGAGTTTGCATTTAAAATTGAGGATTAATGCGCTCCATAGTATACTAATTTTAGATTTTCAGAAAACCAGGTTTGTTTTTTTGTGTATCTCTGTTTGATGGTCAGTTAATTTGTTAGAAGGCTTTAAAGGTATGGTGAAAATTGGCATGTAGAATGCTGATACATGTACAATTCAGGATATACCTGGTTTCTATGAAGTTAAACTTAAGGTAAAATATTTAGAAAGCTGTGAAAATAGCAAAATTTGGTTGAACAGATAGGGATTTTTAATTGGTGGTCTGACACCTTTAAGAGAAATGCGGTGAAACCCAAAATTCAGAAAACAATTGATTTTTTGGTCTTAACTGATCATTTGAAATAAAAGTAGCCACATTTCAATCTTTTTTGGCGCAAAAAGTCACAAATTGCAAATTTAGAGCATTAAACCTGAATGTGTGCTATTTTTAGCTTTTCCTACCTTGACAATATGCTTTCATATAAAAAATGTTATAAATTGTTATAAATGCACAGTAAGTTGTTTCTGTGGTGTTAAATATTTAAACAAGGGTTGATTACTACCCCAAAAAAGTTGTCGTCATGAAAATTTGATGAAATTATTTGATTTTTACCACTTATATCATTGCGGCATACCATGTATATGACAGTTAACATAGGCTGCTATAAATACTGCATAAACTCACAAAAATCTCATATATTATATCAAATGAAAGTTTTATACCTTAAATTTTATTGACTGATAGTAAACAAAACAGTTAAATGACCATGACTGCACTTTTGATCAGTTAATAGTTGCATTACTGACACAAGGTGTAAAAAAGGGGGGTCAATATTCCTTGACTCTTCAATACCTTGGATTTTTCATTAAACTCATTGTAAAAATTGTGGAAAGTCTTTAAAACAGTAGAAAAAACAAGGATAAATCAACAAAAACTGATCTTGATATTGAAAGTTTATGTTCCTCTAGTCCAAAATGAGATTTTCAAGTATTTTCTATCAAAGGCTTACATTACAGTCAGTTTAAATTGAGCTGTGAAATTTGTAATATGAGTCGCATTGTGCTCAGAAAGGATGTTTTTAACTTCAAATTGACTAAGGATCAAGAATAAACAAAACAAAAGATTTCTGATCAACTTTTTTTGCTCTTTAGGTGTCAGACCACCAATTACTCCCTCCAATTTAGAACGTATGTAAAAGTAGCCCTACTCTGACACAAAATAGTGCTTTTGATGTACTTGTTTACCTAAACTAACCAACAAATTTGCAGAAATGAAACTTTTGATGAAAGAGACATATATCTAGATCATTTTGAGCCAAAATTTATTTGTCTATGAGTTTGCATTTAAAATTGAGGATTAATGCGCTCCATAGTATACTAATTTTAGATTTTCAGAAAACCAGGTTTGTTTTTTTGTGTATCTCTGTTTGATGGTCAGTTAATTTGTTAGAAGGCTTTAAAGGTATGGTGAAAATTGGCATGTAGAATGCTGATACATGTACAATTCAGGATATACCTGGTTTCTATGAAGTTAAACTTAAGGTAAAATATTTAGAAAGCTGTGAAAATAGCAAAATTTGGTTGAACAGATAGGGATTTTTAATTGGTGGTCTGACACCTTTAAGAGAAATGCGGTGAAACCCAAAATTCAGAAAACAATTGATTTTTTGGTCTTAACTGATCATTTGAAATAAAAGTAGCCACATTTCAATCTTTTTTGGCGCAAAAAGTCACAAATTGCAAATTTAGAGCATTAAACCTGAATGTGTGCTATTTTTAGCTTTTCCTACCTTGACAATATGCTTTCATATAAAAAATGTTATAAATTGTTATAAATGCACAGTAAGTTGTTTCTGTGGTGTTAAATATTTAAACAAGGGTTGATTACTACCCCAAAAAAGTTGTCGTCATGAAAATTTGATGAAATTATTTGATTTTTACCACTTATATCATTGCGGCATACCATGTATATGACAGTTAACATAGGCTGCTATAAATACTGCATAAACTCACAAAAATCTCATATATTATATCAAATGAAAGTTTTATACCTTAAATTTTATTGACTGATAGTAAACAAAACAGTTAAATGACCATGACTGCACTTTTGATCAGTTAATAGTTGCATTACTGACACAAGGTGTAAAAAAGGGGGGTCAATATTCCTTGACTCTTCAATACCTTGGATTTTTCATTAAACTCATTGTAAAAATTGTGGAAAGTCTTTAAAACAGTAGAAAAAACAAGGATAAATCAACAAAAACTGATCTTGATATTGAAAGTTTATGTTCCTCTAGTCCAAAATGAGATTTTCAAGTATTTTCTATCAAAGGCTTACATTACAGTCAGTTTAAATTGAGCTGTGAAATTTGTAATATGAGTCGCATTGTGCTCAGAAAGGATGTTTTTAACTTCAAATTGACTAAGGATCAAGAATAAACAAAACAAAAGATTTCTGATCAACTTTTTTTGCTCTTTAGGTGTCAGACCACCAATTACTCCCTCCAATTTAGAACGTATGTAAAAGTAGCCCTACTCTGACACAAAATAGTGCTTTTGATGTACTTGTTTACCTAAACTAACCAACAAATTTGCAGAAATGAAACTTTTGATGAAAGAGACATATATCTAGATCATTTTGAGCCAAAATTTATTTGTCTATGAGTTTGCATTTAAAATTGAGGATTAATGCGCTCCATAGTATACTAATTTTAGATTTTCAGAAAACCAGGTTTGTTTTTTTGTGTATCTCTGTTTGATGGTCAGTTAATTTGTTAGAAGGCTTTAAAGGTATGGTGAAAATTGGCATGTAGAATGCTGATACATGTACAATTCAGGATATACCTGGTTTCTATGAAGTTAAACTTAAGGTAAAATATTTAGAAAGCTGTGAAAATAGCAAAATTTGGTTGAACAGATAGGGATTTTTAATTGGTGGTCTGACACCTTTAAGAGAAATGCGGTGAAACCCAAAATTCAGAAAACAATTGATTTTTTGGTCTTAACTGATCATTTGAAATAAAAGTAGCCACATTTCAATCTTTTTTGGCGCAAAAAGTCACAAATTGCAAATTTAGAGCATTAAACCTGAATGTGTGCTATTTTTAGCTTTTCCTACCTTGACAATATGCTTTCATATAAAAAATGTTATAAATTGTTATAAATGCACAGTAAGTTGTTTCTGTGGTGTTAAATATTTAAACAAGGGTTGATTACTACCCCAAAAAAGTTGTCGTCATGAAAATTTGATGAAATTATTTGATTTTTACCACTTATATCATTGCGGCATACCATGTATATGACAGTTAACATAGGCTGCTATAAATACTGCATAAACTCACAAAAATCTCATATATTATATCAAATGAAAGTTTTATACCTTAAATTTTATTGACTGATAGTAAACAAAACAGTTAAATGACCATGACTGCACTTTTGATCAGTTAATAGTTGCATTACTGACACAAGGTGTAAAAAAGGGGGGTCAATATTCCTTGACTCTTCAATACCTTGGATTTTTCATTAAACTCATTGTAAAAATTGTGGAAAGTCTTTAAAACAGTAGAAAAAACAAGGATAAATCAACAAAAACTGATCTTGATATTGAAAGTTTATGTTCCTCTAGTCCAAAATGAGATTTTCAAGTATTTTCTATCAAAGGCTTACATTACAGTCAGTTTAAATTGAGCTGTGAAATTTGTAATATGAGTCGCATTGTGCTCAGAAAGGATGTTTTTAACTTCAAATTGACTAAGGATCAAGAATAAACAAAACAAAAGATTTCTGATCAACTTTTTTTGCTCTTTAGGTGTCAGACCACCAATTACTCCCTCCAATTTAGAACGTATGTAAAAGTAGCCCTACTCTGACACAAAATAGTGCTTTTGATGTACTTGTTTACCTAAACTAACCAACAAATTTGCAGAAATGAAACTTTTGATGAAAGAGACATATATCTAGATCATTTTGAGCCAAAATTTATTTGTCTATGAGTTTGCATTTAAAATTGAGGATTAATGCGCTCCATAGTATACTAATTTTAGATTTTCAGAAAACCAGGTTTGTTTTTTTGTGTATCTCTGTTTGATGGTCAGTTAATTTGTTAGAAGGCTTTAAAGGTATGGTGAAAATTGGCATGTAGAATGCTGATACATGTACAATTCAGGATATACCTGGTTTCTATGAAGTTAAACTTAAGGTAAAATATTTAGAAAGCTGTGAAAATAGCAAAATTTGGTTGAACAGATAGGGATTTTTAATTGGTGGTCTGACACCTTTAAGAGAAATGCGGTGAAACCCAAAATTCAGAAAACAATTGATTTTTTGGTCTTAACTGATCATTTGAAATAAAAGTAGCCACATTTCAATCTTTTTTGGCGCAAAAAGTCACAAATTGCAAATTTAGAGCATTAAACCTGAATGTGTGCTATTTTTAGCTTTTCCTACCTTGACAATATGCTTTCATATAAAAAATGTTATAAATTGTTATAAATGCACAGTAAGTTGTTTCTGTGGTGTTAAATATTTAAACAAGGGTTGATTACTACCCCAAAAAAGTTGTCGTCATGAAAATTTGATGAAATTATTTGATTTTTACCACTTATATCATTGCGGCATACCATGTATATGACAGTTAACATAGGCTGCTATAAATACTGCATAAACTCACAAAAATCTCATATATTATATCAAATGAAAGTTTTATACCTTAAATTTTATTGACTGATAGTAAACAAAACAGTTAAATGACCATGACTGCACTTTTGATCAGTTAATAGTTGCATTACTGACACAAGGTGTAAAAAAGGGGGGTCAATATTCCTTGACTCTTCAATACCTTGGATTTTTCATTAAACTCATTGTAAAAATTGTGGAAAGTCTTTAAAACAGTAGAAAAAACAAGGATAAATCAACAAAAACTGATCTTGATATTGAAAGTTTATGTTCCTCTAGTCCAAAATGAGATTTTCAAGTATTTTCTATCAAAGGCTTACATTACAGTCAGTTTAAATTGAGCTGTGAAATTTGTAATATGAGTCGCATTGTGCTCAGAAAGGATGTTTTTAACTTCAAATTGACTAAGGATCAAGAATAAACAAAACAAAAGATTTCTGATCAACTTTTTTTGCTCTTTAGGTGTCAGACCACCAATTACTCCCTCCAATTTAGAACGTATGTAAAAGTAGCCCTACTCTGACACAAAATAGTGCTTTTGATGTACTTGTTTACCTAAACTAACCAACAAATTTGCAGAAATGAAACTTTTGATGAAAGAGACATATATCTAGATCATTTTGAGCCAAAATTTATTTGTCTATGAGTTTGCATTTAAAATTGAGGATTAATGCGCTCCATAGTATACTAATTTTAGATTTTCAGAAAACCAGGTTTGTTTTTTTGTGTATCTCTGTTTGATGGTCAGTTAATTTGTTAGAAGGCTTTAAAGGTATGGTGAAAATTGGCATGTAGAATGCTGATACATGTACAATTCAGGATATACCTGGTTTCTATGAAGTTAAACTTAAGGTAAAATATTTAGAAAGCTGTGAAAATAGCAAAATTTGGTTGAACAGATAGGGATTTTTAATTGGTGGTCTGACACCTTTAAGAGAAATGCGGTGAAACCCAAAATTCAGAAAACAATTGATTTTTTGGTCTTAACTGATCATTTGAAATAAAAGTAGCCACATTTCAATCTTTTTTGGCGCAAAAAGTCACAAATTGCAAATTTAGAGCATTAAACCTGAATGTGTGCTATTTTTAGCTTTTCCTACCTTGACAATATGCTTTCATATAAAAAATGTTATAAATTGTTATAAATGCACAGTAAGTTGTTTCTGTGGTGTTAAATATTTAAACAAGGGTTGATTACTACCCCAAAAAAGTTGTCGTCATGAAAATTTGATGAAATTATTTGATTTTTACCACTTATATCATTGCGGCATACCATGTATATGACAGTTAACATAGGCTGCTATAAATACTGCATAAACTCACAAAAATCTCATATATTATATCAAATGAAAGTTTTATACCTTAAATTTTATTGACTGATAGTAAACAAAACAGTTAAATGACCATGACTGCACTTTTGATCAGTTAATAGTTGCATTACTGACACAAGGTGTAAAAAAGGGGGGTCAATATTCCTTGACTCTTCAATACCTTGGATTTTTCATTAAACTCATTGTAAAAATTGTGGAAAGTCTTTAAAACAGTAGAAAAAACAAGGATAAATCAACAAAAACTGATCTTGATATTGAAAGTTTATGTTCCTCTAGTCCAAAATGAGATTTTCAAGTATTTTCTATCAAAGGCTTACATTACAGTCAGTTTAAATTGAGCTGTGAAATTTGTAATATGAGTCGCATTGTGCTCAGAAAGGATGTTTTTAACTTCAAATTGACTAAGGATCAAGAATAAACAAAACAAAAGATTTCTGATCAACTTTTTTTGCTCTTTAGGTGTCAGACCACCAATTACTCCCTCCAATTTAGAACGTATGTAAAAGTAGCCCTACTCTGACACAAAATAGTGCTTTTGATGTACTTGTTTACCTAAACTAACCAACAAATTTGCAGAAATGAAACTTTTGATGAAAGAGACATATATCTAGATCATTTTGAGCCAAAATTTATTTGTCTATGAGTTTGCATTTAAAATTGAGGATTAATGCGCTCCATAGTATACTAATTTTAGATTTTCAGAAAACCAGGTTTGTTTTTTTTGTGTATCTCTGTTTGATGGTCAGTTAATTTGTTAGAAGGCTTTAAAGGTATGGTGAAAATTGGCATGTAGAATGCTGATACATGTACAATTCAGGATATACCTGGTTTCTATGAAGTTAAACTTAAGGTAAAATATTTAGAAAGCTGTGAAAATAGCAAAATTTGGTTGAACAGATAGGGATTTTTAATTGGTGGTCTGACACCTTTAAGAGAAATGCGGTGAAACCCAAAATTCAGAAAACAATTGATTTTTTGGTCTTAACTGATCATTTGAAATAAAAGTAGCCACATTTCAATCTTTTTTGGCGCAAAAAGTCACAAATTGCAAATTTAGAGCATTAAACCTGAATGTGTGCTATTTTTAGCTTTTCCTACCTTGACAATATGCTTTCATATAAAAAATGTTATAAATTGTTATAAATGCACAGTAAGTTGTTTCTGTGGTGTTAAATATTTAAACAAGGGTTGATTACTACCCCAAAAAAGTTGTCGTCATGAAAATTTGATGAAATTATTTGATTTTTACCACTTATATCATTGCGGCATACCATGTATATGACAGTTAACATAGGCTGCTATAAATACTGCATAAACTCACAAAAATCTCATATATTATATCAAATGAAAGTTTTATACCTTAAATTTTATTGACTGATAGTAAACAAAACAGTTAAATGACCATGACTGCACTTTTGATCAGTTAATAGTTGCATTACTGACACAAGGTGTAAAAAAGGGGGGTCAATATTCCTTGACTCTTCAATACCTTGGATTTTTCATTAAACTCATTGTAAAAATTGTGGAAAGTCTTTAAAACAGTAGAAAAAACAAGGATAAATCAACAAAAACTGATCTTGATATTGAAAGTTTATGTTCCTCTAGTCCAAAATGAGATTTTCAAGTATTTTCTATCAAAGGCTTACATTACAGTCAGTTTAAATTGAGCTGTGAAATTTGTAATATGAGTCGCATTGTGCTCAGAAAGGATGTTTTTAACTTCAAATTGACTAAGGATCAAGAATAAACAAAACAAAAGATTTCTGATCAACTTTTTTTGCTCTTTAGGTGTCAGACCACCAATTACTCCCTCCAATTTAGAACGTATGTAAAAGTAGCCCTACTCTGACACAAAATAGTGCTTTTGATGTACTTGTTTACCTAAACTAACCAACAAATTTGCAGAAATGAAACTTTTGATGAAAGAGACATATATCTAGATCATTTTGAGCCAAAATTTATTTGTCTATGAGTTTGCATTTAAAATTGAGGATTAATGCGCTCCATAGTATACTAATTTTAGATTTTCAGAAAACCAGGTTTGTTTTTTTGTGTATCTCTGTTTGATGGTCAGTTAATTTGTTAGAAGGCTTTAAAGGTATGGTGAAAATTGGCATGTAGAATGCTGATACATGTACAATTCAGGATATACCTGGTTTCTATGAAGTTAAACTTAAGGTAAAATATTTAGAAAGCTGTGAAAATAGCAAAATTTGGTTGAACAGATAGGGATTTTTAATTGGTGGTCTGACACCTTTAAGAGAAATGCGGTGAAACCCAAAATTCAGAAAACAATTGATTTTTTGGTCTTAACTGATCATTTGAAATAAAAGTAGCCACATTTCAATCTTTTTTGGCGCAAAAAGTCACAAATTGCAAATTTAGAGCATTAAACCTGAATGTGTGCTATTTTTAGCTTTTCCTACCTTGACAATATGCTTTTATATAAAAAATGTTATAAATTGTTATAAATGCACAGTAAGTTGTTTCTGTGGTGTTAAATATTTAAACAAGGGTTGATTACTACCCCAAAAAAGTTGTCGTCATGAAAATTTGATGAAATTATTTGATTTTTACCACTTATATCATTGCGGCATACCATGTATATGACAGTTAACATAGGCTGCTATAAATACTGCATAAACTCACAAAAATCTCATATATTATATCAAATGAAAGTTTTATACCTTAAATTTTATTGACTGATAGTAAACAAAACAGTTAAATGACCATGACTGCACTTTTGATCAGTTAATAGTTGCATTACTGACACAAGGTGTAAAAAAGGGGGGTCAATATTCCTTGACTCTTCAATACCTTGGATTTTTCATTAAACTCATTGTAAAAATTGTGGAAAGTCTTTAAAACAGTAGAAAAAACAAGGATAAATCAACAAAAACTGATCTTGATATTGAAAGTTTATGTTCCTCTAGTCCAAAATGAGATTTTCAAGTATTTTCTATCAAAGGCTTACATTACAGTCAGTTTAAATTGAGCTGTGAAATTTGTAATATGAGTCGCATTGTGCTCAGAAAGGATGTTTTTAACTTCAAATTGACTAAGGATCAAGAATAAACAAAACAAAAGATTTCTGATCAACTTTTTTTGCTCTTTAGGTGTCAGACCACCAATTACTCCCTCCAATTTAGAACGTATGTAAAAGTAGCCCTACTCTGACACAAAATAGTGCTTTTGATGTACTTGTTTACCTAAACTAACCAACAAATTTGCAGAAATGAAACTTTTGATGAAAGAGACATATATCTAGATCATTTTGAGCCAAAATTTATTTGTCTATGAGTTTGCATTTAAAATTGAGGATTAATGCGCTCCATAGTATACTAATTTTAGATTTTCAGAAAACCAGGTTTGTTTTTTTGTGTATCTCTGTTTGATGGTCAGTTAATTTGTTAGAAGGCTTTAAAGGTATGGTGAAAATTGGCATGTAGAATGCTGATACATGTACAATTCAGGATATACCTGGTTTCTATGAAGTTAAACTTAAGGTAAAATATTTAGAAAGCTGTGAAAATAGCAAAATTTGGTTGAACAGATAGGGATTTTTAATTGGTGGTCTGACACCTTTAAGAGAAATGCGGTGAAACCCAAAATTCAGAAAACAATTGATTTTTTGGTCTTAACTGATCATTTGAAATAAAAGTAGCCACATTTCAATCTTTTTTGGCGCAAAAAGTCACAAATTGCAAATTTAGAGCATTAAACCTGAATGTGTGCTATTTTTAGCTTTTCCTACCTTGACAATATGCTTTCATATAAAAAATGTTATAAATTGTTATAAATGCACAGTAAGTTGTTTCTGTGGTGTTAAATATTTAAACAAGGGTTGATTACTACCCCAAAAAAGTTGTCGTCATGAAAATTTGATGAAATTATTTGATTTTTACCACTTATATCATTGCGGCATACCATGTATATGACAGTTAACATAGGCTGCTATAAATACTGCATAAACTCACAAAAATCTCATATATTATATCAAATGAAAGTTTTATACCTTAAATTTTATTGACTGATAGTAAACAAAACAGTTAAATGACCATGACTGCACTTTTGATCAGTTAATAGTTGCATTACTGACACAAGGTGTAAAAAAGGGGGGTCAATATTCCTTGACTCTTCAATACCTTGGATTTTTCATTAAACTCATTGTAAAAATTGTGGAAAGTCTTTAAAACAGTAGAAAAAACAAGGATAAATCAACAAAAACTGATCTTGATATTGAAAGTTTATGTTCCTCTAGTCCAAAATGAGATTTTCAAGTATTTTCTATCAAAGGCTTACATTACAGTCAGTTTAAATTGAGCTGTGAAATTTGTAATATGAGTCGCATTGTGCTCAGAAAGGATGTTTTTAACTTCAAATTGACTAAGGATCAAGAATAAACAAAACAAAAGATTTCTGATCAACTTTTTTTGCTCTTTAGGTGTCAGACCACCAATTACTCCCTCCAATTTAGAACGTATGTAAAAGTAGCCCTACTCTGACACAAAATAGTGCTTTTGATGTACTTGTTTACCTAAACTAACCAACAAATTTGCAGAAATGAAACTTTTGATGAAAGAGACATATATCTAGATCATTTTGAGCCAAAATTTATTTGTCTATGAGTTTGCATTTAAAATTGAGGATTAATGCGCTCCATAGTATACTAATTTTAGATTTTCAGAAAACCAGGTTTGTTTTTTTGTGTATCTCTGTTTGATGGTCAGTTAATTTGTTAGAAGGCTTTAAAGGTATGGTGAAAATTGGCATGTAGAATGCTGATACATGTACAATTCAGGATATACCTGGTTTCTATGAAGTTAAACTTAAGGTAAAATATTTAGAAAGCTGTGAAAATAGCAAAATTTGGTTGAACAGATAGGGATTTTTAATTGGTGGTCTGACACCTTTAAGAGAAATGCGGTGAAACCCAAAATTCAGAAAACAATTGATTTTTTGGTCTTAACTGATCATTTGAAATAAAAGTAGCCACATTTCAATCTTTTTTGGCGCAAAAAGTCACAAATTGCAAATTTAGAGCATTAAACCTGAATGTGTGCTATTTTTAGCTTTTCCTACCTTGACAATATGCTTTCATATAAAAAATGTTATAAATTGTTATAAATGCACAGTAAGTTGTTTCTGTGGTGTTAAATATTTAAACAAGGGTTGATTACTACCCCAAAAAAGTTGTCGTCATGAAAATTTGATGAAATTATTTGATTTTTACCACTTATATCATTGCGGCATACCATGTATATGACAGTTAACATAGGCTGCTATAAATACTGCATAAACTCACAAAAATCTCATATATTATATCAAATGAAAGTTTTATACCTTAAATTTTATTGACTGATAGTAAACAAAACAGTTAAATGACCATGACTGCACTTTTGATCAGTTAATAGTTGCATTACTGACACAAGGTGTAAAAAAGGGGGGTCAATATTCCTTGACTCTTCAATACCTTGGATTTTTCATTAAACTCATTGTAAAAATTGTGGAAAGTCTTTAAAACAGTAGAAAAAACAAGGATAAATCAACAAAAACTGATCTTGATATTGAAAGTTTATGTTCCTCTAGTCCAAAATGAGATTTTCAAGTATTTTCTATCAAAGGCTTACATTACAGTCAGTTTAAATTGAGCTGTGAAATTTGTAATATGAGTCGCATTGTGCTCAGAAAGGATGTTTTTAACTTCAAATTGACTAAGGATCAAGAATAAACAAAACAAAAGATTTCTGATCAACTTTTTTTGCTCTTTAAGAGAAATGCGGTGAAACCCAAAATTCAGAAAACAATTGATTTTTTGGTCTTAACTGATCATTTGAAATAAAAGTAGCCACATTTCAATCTTTTTTGGCGCAAAAAGTCACAAATTGCAAATTTAGAGCATTAAACCTGAATGTGTGCTATTTTTAGCTTTTCCTACCTTGACAATATGCTTTCATATAAAAAATGTTATAAATTGTTATAAATGCACAGTAAGTTGTTTCTGTGGTGTTAAATATTTAAACAAGGGTTGATTACTACCCCAAAAAAGTTGTCGTCATGAAAATTTGATGAAATTATTTGATTTTTACCACTTATATCATTGCGGCATACCATGTATATGACAGTTAACATAGGCTGCTATAAATACTGCATAAACTCACAAAAATCTCATATATTATATCAAATGAAAGTTTTATACCTTAAATTTTATTGACTGATAGTAAACAAAACAGTTAAATGACCATGACTGCACTTTTGATCAGTTAATAGTTGCATTACTGACACAAGGTGTAAAAAAGGGGGGTCAATATTCCTTGACTCTTCAATACCTTGGATTTTTCATTAAACTCATTGTAAAAATTGTGGAAAGTCTTTAAAACAGTAGAAAAAACAAGGATAAATCAACAAAAACTGATCTTGATATTGAAAGTTTATGTTCCTCTAGTCCAAAATGAGATTTTCAAGTATTTTCTATCAAAGGCTTACATTACAGTCAGTTTAAATTGAGCTGTGAAATTTGTAATATGAGTCGCATTGTGCTCAGAAAGGATGTTTTTAACTTCAAATTGACTAAGGATCAAGAATAAACAAAACAAAAGATTTCTGATCAACTTTTTTTGCTCTTTAGGTGTCAGACCACCAATTACTCCCTCCAATTTAGAACGTATGTAAAAGTAGCCCTACTCTGACACAAAATAGTGCTTTTGATGTACTTGTTTACCTAAACTAACCAACAAATTTGCAGAAATGAAACTTTTGATGAAAGAGACATATATCTAGATCATTTTGAGCCAAAATTTATTTGTCTATGAGTTTGCATTTAAAATTGAGGATTAATGCGCTCCATAGTATACTAATTTTAGATTTTCAGAAAACCAGGTTTGTTTTTTTGTGTATCTCTGTTTGATGGTCAGTTAATTTGTTAGAAGGCTTTAAAGGTATGGTGAAAATTGGCATGTAGAATGCTGATACATGTACAATTCAGGATATACCTGGTTTCTATGAAGTTAAACTTAAGGTAAAATATTTAGAAAGCTGTGAAAATAGCAAAATTTGGTTGAACAGATAGGGATTTTTAATTGGTGGTCTGACACCTTTAAGAGAAATGCGGTGAAACCCAAAATTCAGAAAACAATTGATTTTTTGGTCTTAACTGATCATTTGAAATAAAAGTAGCCACATTTCAATCTTTTTTGGCGCAAAAAGTCACAAATTGCAAATTTAGAGCATTAAACCTGAATGTGTGCTATTTTTAGCTTTTCCTACCTTGACAATATGCTTTCATATAAAAAATGTTATAAATTGTTATAAATGCACAGTAAGTTGTTTCTGTGGTGTTAAATATTTAAACAAGGGTTGATTACTACCCCAAAAAAGTTGTCGTCATGAAAATTTGATGAAATTATTTGATTTTTACCACTTATATCATTGCGGCATACCATGTATATGACAGTTAACATAGGCTGCTATAAATACTGCATAAACTCACAAAAATCTCATATATTATATCAAATGAAAGTTTTATACCTTAAATTTTATTGACTGATAGTAAACAAAACAGTTAAATGACCATGACTGCACTTTTGATCAGTTAATAGTTGCATTACTGACACAAGGTGTAAAAAAGGGGGGTCAATATTCCTTGACTCTTCAATACCTTGGATTTTTCATTAAACTCATTGTAAAAATTGTGGAAAGTCTTTAAAACAGTAGAAAAAACAAGGATAAATCAACAAAAACTGATCTTGATATTGAAAGTTTATGTTCCTCTAGTCCAAAATGAGATTTTCAAGTATTTTCTATCAAAGGCTTACATTACAGTCAGTTTAAATTGAGCTGTGAAATTTGTAATATGAGTCGCATTGTGCTCAGAAAGGATGTTTTTAACTTCAAATTGACTAAGGATCAAGAATAAACAAAACAAAAGATTTCTGATCAACTTTTTTTGCTCTTTAGGTGTCAGACCACCAATTACTCCCTCCAATTTAGAACGTATGTAAAAGTAGCCCTACTCTGACACAAAATAGTGCTTTTGATGTACTTGTTTACCTAAACTAACCAACAAATTTGCAGAAATGAAACTTTTGATGAAAGAGACATATATCTAGATCATTTTGAGCCAAAATTTATTTGTCTATGAGTTTGCATTTAAAATTGAGGATTAATGCGCTCCATAGTATACTAATTTTAGATTTTCAGAAAACCAGGTTTGTTTTTTTGTGTATCTCTGTTTGATGGTCAGTTAATTTGTTAGAAGGCTTTAAAGGTATGGTGAAAATTGGCATGTAGAATGCTGATACATGTACAATTCAGGATATACCTGGTTTCTATGAAGTTAAACTTAAGGTAAAATATTTAGAAAGCTGTGAAAATAGCAAAATTTGGTTGAACAGATAGGGATTTTTAATTGGTGGTCTGACACCTTTAAGAGAAATGCGGTGAAACCCAAAATTCAGAAAACAATTGATTTTTTGGTCTTAACTGATCATTTGAAATAAAAGTAGCCACATTTCAATCTTTTTTGGCGCAAAAAGTCACAAATTGCAAATTTAGAGCATTAAACCTGAATGTGTGCTATTTTTAGCTTTTCCTACCTTGACAATATGCTTTCATATAAAAAATGTTATAAATTGTTATAAATGCACAGTAAGTTGTTTCTGTGGTGTTAAATATTTAAACAAGGGTTGATTACTACCCCAAAAAAGTTGTCGTCATGAAAATTTGATGAAATTATTTGATTTTTACCACTTATATCATTGCGGCATACCATGTATATGACAGTTAACATAGGCTGCTATAAATACTGCATAAACTCACAAAAATCTCATATATTATATCAAATGAAAGTTTTATACCTTAAATTTTATTGACTGATAGTAAACAAAACAGTTAAATGACCATGACTGCACTTTTGATCAGTTAATAGTTGCATTACTGACACAAGGTGTAAAAAAGGGGGGTCAATATTCCTTGACTCTTCAATACCTTGGATTTTTCATTAAACTCATTGTAAAAATTGTGGAAAGTCTTTAAAACAGTAGAAAAAACAAGGATAAATCAACAAAAACTGATCTTGATATTGAAAGTTTATGTTCCTCTAGTCCAAAATGAGATTTTCAAGTATTTTCTATCAAAGGCTTACATTACAGTCAGTTTAAATTGAGCTGTGAAATTTGTAATATGAGTCGCATTGTGCTCAGAAAGGATGTTTTTAACTTCAAATTGACTAAGGATCAAGAATAAACAAAACAAAAGATTTCTGATCAACTTTTTTTGCTCTTTAGGTGTCAGACCACCAATTACTCCCTCCAATTTAGAACGTATGTAAAAGTAGCCCTACTCTGACACAAAATAGTGCTTTTGATGTACTTGTTTACCTAAACTAACCAACAAATTTGCAGAAATGAAACTTTTGATGAAAGAGACATATATCTAGATCATTTTGAGCCAAAATTTATTTGTCTATGAGTTTGCATTTAAAATTGAGGATTAATGCGCTCCATAGTATACTAATTTTAGATTTTCAGAAAACCAGGTTTGTTTTTTTGTGTATCTCTGTTTGATGGTCAGTTAATTTGTTAGAAGGCTTTAAAGGTATGGTGAAAATTGGCATGTAGAATGCTGATACATGTACAATTCAGGATATACCTGGTTTCTATGAAGTTAAACTTAAGGTAAAATATTTAGAAAGCTGTGAAAATAGCAAAATTTGGTTGAACAGATAGGGATTTTTAATTGGTGGTCTGACACCTTTAAGAGAAATGCGGTGAAACCCAAAATTCAGAAAACAATTGATTTTTTGGTCTTAACTGATCATTTGAAATAAAAGTAGCCACATTTCAATCTTTTTTGGCGCAAAAAGTCACAAATTGCAAATTTAGAGCATTAAACCTGAATGTGTGCTATTTTTAGCTTTTCCTACCTTGACAATATGCTTTCATATAAAAAATGTTATAAATTGTTATAAATGCACAGTAAGTTGTTTCTGTGGTGTTAAATATTTAAACAAGGGTTGATTACTACCCCAAAAAAGTTGTCGTCATGAAAATTTGATGAAATTATTTGATTTTTACCACTTATATCATTGCGGCATACCATGTATATGACAGTTAACATAGGCTGCTATAAATACTGCATAAACTCACAAAAATCTCATATATTATATCAAATGAAAGTTTTATACCTTAAATTTTATTGACTGATAGTAAACAAAACAGTTAAATGACCATGACTGCACTTTTGATCAGTTAATAGTTGCATTACTGACACAAGGTGTAAAAAAGGGGGGTCAATATTCCTTGACTCTTCAATACCTTGGATTTTTCATTAAACTCATTGTAAAAATTGTGGAAAGTCTTTAAAACAGTAGAAAAAACAAGGATAAATCAACAAAAACTGATCTTGATATTGAAAGTTTATGTTCCTCTAGTCCAAAATGAGATTTTCAAGTATTTTCTATCAAAGGCTTACATTACAGTCAGTTTAAATTGAGCTGTGAAATTTGTAATATGAGTCGCATTGTGCTCAGAAAGGATGTTTTTAACTTCAAATTGACTAAGGATCAAGAATAAACAAAACAAAAGATTTCTGATCAACTTTTTTTGCTCTTTAGGTGTCAGACCACCAATTACTCCCTCCAATTTAGAACGTATGTAAAAGTAGCCCTACTCTGACACAAAATAGTGCTTTTGATGTACTTGTTTACCTAAACTAACCAACAAATTTGCAGAAATGAAACTTTTGATGAAAGAGACATATATCTAGATCATTTTGAGCCAAAATTTATTTGTCTATGAGTTTGCATTTAAAATTGAGGATTAATGCGCTCCATAGTATACTAATTTTAGATTTTCAGAAAACCAGGTTTGTTTTTTTGTGTATCTCTGTTTGATGGTCAGTTAATTTGTTAGAAGGCTTTAAAGGTATGGTGAAAATTGGCATGTAGAATGCTGATACATGTACAATTCAGGATATACCTGGTTTCTATGAAGTTAAACTTAAGGTAAAATATTTAGAAAGCTGTGAAAATAGCAAAATTTGGTTGAACAGATAGGGATTTTTAATTGGTGGTCTGACACCTTTAAGAGAAATGCGGTGAAACCCAAAATTCAGAAAACAATTGATTTTTTGGTCTTAACTGATCATTTGAAATAAAAGTAGCCACATTTCAATCTTTTTTGGCGCAAAAAGTCACAAATTGCAAATTTAGAGCATTAAACCTGAATGTGTGCTATTTTTAGCTTTTCCTACCTTGACAATATGCTTTCATATAAAAAATGTTATAAATTGTTATAAATGCACAGTAAGTTGTTTCTGTGGTGTTAAATATTTAAACAAGGGTTGATTACTACCCCAAAAAAGTTGTCGTCATGAAAATTTGATGAAATTATTTGATTTTTACCACTTATATCATTGCGGCATACCATGTATATGACAGTTAACATAGGCTGCTATAAATACTGCATAAACTCACAAAAATCTCATATATTATATCAAATGAAAGTTTTATACCTTAAATTTTATTGACTGATAGTAAACAAAACAGTTAAATGACCATGACTGCACTTTTGATCAGTTAATAGTTGCATTACTGACACAAGGTGTAAAAAAGGGGGGTCAATATTCCTTGACTCTTCAATACCTTGGATTTTTCATTAAACTCATTGTAAAAATTGTGGAAAGTCTTTAAAACAGTAGAAAAAACAAGGATAAATCAACAAAAACTGATCTTGATATTGAAAGTTTATGTTCCTCTAGTCCAAAATGAGATTTTCAAGTATTTTCTATCAAAGGCTTACATTACAGTCAGTTTAAATTGAGCTGTGAAATTTGTAATATGAGTCGCATTGTGCTCAGAAAGGATGTTTTTAACTTCAAATTGACTAAGGATCAAGAATAAACAAAACAAAAGATTTCTGATCAACTTTTTTTGCTCTTTAGGTGTCAGACCACCAATTACTCCCTCCAATTTAGAACGTATGTAAAAGTAGCCCTACTCTGACACAAAATAGTGCTTTTGATGTACTTGTTTACCTAAACTAACCAACAAATTTGCAGAAATGAAACTTTTGATGAAAGAGACATATATCTAGATCATTTTGAGCCAAAATTTATTTGTCTATGAGTTTGCATTTAAAATTGAGGATTAATGCGCTCCATAGTATACTAATTTTAGATTTTCAGAAAACCAGGTTTTTTTTTTTGTGTATCTCTGTTTGATGGTCAGTTAATTTGTTAGAAGGCTTTAAAGGTATGGTGAAAATTGGCATGTAGAATGCTGATACATGTACAATTCAGGATATACCTGGTTTCTATGAAGTTAAACTTAAGGTAAAATATTTAGAAAGCTGTGAAAATAGCAAAATTTGGTTGAACAGATAGGGATTTTTAATTGGTGGTCTGACACCTTTAAGAGAAATGCGGTGAAACCCAAAATTCAGAAAACAATTGATTTTTTGGTCTTAACTGATCATTTGAAATAAAAGTAGCCACATTTCAATCTTTTTTGGCGCAAAAAGTCACAAATTGCAAATTTAGAGCATTAAACCTGAATGTGTGCTATTTTTAGCTTTTCCTACCTTGACAATATGCTTTCATATAAAAAATGTTATAAATTGTTATAAATGCACAGTAAGTTGTTTCTGTGGTGTTAAATATTTAAACAAGGGTTGATTACTACCCCAAAAAAGTTGTCGTCATGAAAATTTGATGAAATTATTTGATTTTTACCACTTATATCATTGCGGCATACCATGTATATGACAGTTAACATAGGCTGCTATAAATACTGCATAAACTCACAAAAATCTCATATATTATATCAAATGAAAGTTTTATACCTTAAATTTTATTGACTGATAGTAAACAAAACAGTTAAATGACCATGACTGCACTTTTGATCAGTTAATAGTTGCATTACTGACACAAGGTGTAAAAAAGGGGGGTCAATATTCCTTGACTCTTCAATACCTTGGATTTTTCATTAAACTCATTGTAAAAATTGTGGAAAGTCTTTAAAACAGTAGAAAAAACAAGGATAAATCAACAAAAACTGATCTTGATATTGAAAGTTTATGTTCCTCTAGTCCAAAATGAGATTTTCAAGTATTTTCTATCAAAGGCTTACATTACAGTCAGTTTAAATTGAGCTGTGAAATTTGTAATATGAGTCGCATTGTGCTCAGAAAGGATGTTTTTAACTTCAAATTGACTAAGGATCAAGAATAAACAAAACAAAAGATTTCTGATCAACTTTTTTTGCTCTTTAGGTGTCAGACCACCAATTACTCCCTCCAATTTAGAACGTATGTAAAAGTAGCCCTACTCTGACACAAAATAGTGCTTTTGATGTACTTGTTTACCTAAACTAACCAACAAATTTGCAGAAATGAAACTTTTGATGAAAGAGACATATATCTAGATCATTTTGAGCCAAAATTTATTTGTCTATGAGTTTGCATTTAAAATTGAGGATTAATGCGCTCCATAGTATACTAATTTTAGATTTTCAGAAAACCAGGTTTGTTTTTTTGTGTATCTCTGTTTGATGGTCAGTTAATTTGTTAGAAGGCTTTAAAGGTATGGTGAAAATTGGCATGTAGAATGCTGATACATGTACAATTCAGGATATACCTGGTTTCTATGAAGTTAAACTTAAGGTAAAATATTTAGAAAGCTGTGAAAATAGCAAAATTTGGTTGAACAGATAGGGATTTTTAATTGGTGGTCTGACACCTTTAAGAGAAATGCGGTGAAACCCAAAATTCAGAAAACAATTGATTTTTTGGTCTTAACTGATCATTTGAAATAAAAGTAGCCACATTTCAATCTTTTTTGGCGCAAAAAGTCACAAATTGCAAATTTAGAGCATTAAACCTGAATGTGTGCTATTTTTAGCTTTTCCTACCTTGACAATATGCTTTCATATAAAAAATGTTATAAATTGTTATAAATGCACAGTAAGTTGTTTCTGTGGTGTTAAATATTTAAACAAGGGTTGATTACTACCCCAAAAAAGTTGTCGTCATGAAAATTTGATGAAATTATTTGATTTTTACCACTTATATCATTGCGGCATACCATGTATATGACAGTTAACATAGGCTGCTATAAATACTGCATAAACTCACAAAAATCTCATATATTATATCAAATGAAAGTTTTATACCTTAAATTTTATTGACTGATAGTAAACAAAACAGTTAAATGACCATGACTGCACTTTTGATCAGTTAATAGTTGCATTACTGACACAAGGTGTAAAAAAGGGGGGTCAATATTCCTTGACTCTTCAATACCTTGGATTTTTCATTAAACTCATTGTAAAAATTGTGGAAAGTCTTTAAAACAGTAGAAAAAACAAGGATAAATCAACAAAAACTGATCTTGATATTGAAAGTTTATGTTCCTCTAGTCCAAAATGAGATTTTCAAGTATTTTCTATCAAAGGCTTACATTACAGTCAGTTTAAATTGAGCTGTGAAATTTGTAATATGAGTCGCATTGTGCTCAGAAAGGATGTTTTTAACTTCAAATTGACTAAGGATCAAGAATAAACAAAACAAAAGATTTCTGATCAACTTTTTTTGCTCTTTAGGTGTCAGACCACCAATTACTCCCTCCAATTTAGAACGTATGTAAAAGTAGCCCTACTCTGACACAAAATAGTGCTTTTGATGTACTTGTTTACCTAAACTAACCAACAAATTTGCAGAAATGAAACTTTTGATGAAAGAGACATATATCTAGATCATTTTGAGCCAAAATTTATTTGTCTATGAGTTTGCATTTAAAATTGAGGATTAATGCGCTCCATAGTATACTAATTTTAGATTTTCAGAAAACCAGGTTTGTTTTTTTGTGTATCTCTGTTTGATGGTCAGTTAATTTGTTAGAAGGCTTTAAAGGTATGGTGAAAATTGGCATGTAGAATGCTGATACATGTACAATTCAGGATATACCTGGTTTCTATGAAGTTAAACTTAAGGTAAAATATTTAGAAAGCTGTGAAAATAGCAAAATTTGGTTGAACAGATAGGGATTTTTAATTGGTGGTCTGACACCTTTAAGAGAAATGCGGTGAAACCCAAAATTCAGAAAACAATTGATTTTTTGGTCTTAACTGATCATTTGAAATAAAAGTAGCCACATTTCAATCTTTTTTGGCGCAAAAAGTCACAAATTGCAAATTTAGAGCATTAAACCTGAATGTGTGCTATTTTTAGCTTTTCCTACCTTGACAATATGCTTTCATATAAAAAATGTTATAAATTGTTATAAATGCACAGTAAGTTGTTTCTGTGGTGTTAAATATTTAAACAAGGGTTGATTACTACCCCAAAAAAGTTGTCGTCATGAAAATTTGATGAAATTATTTGATTTTTACCACTTATATCATTGCGGCATACCATGTATATGACAGTTAACATAGGCTGCTATAAATACTGCATAAACTCACAAAAATCTCATATATTATATCAAATGAAAGTTTTATACCTTAAATTTTATTGACTGATAGTAAACAAAACAGTTAAATGACCATGACTGCACTTTTGATCAGTTAATAGTTGCATTACTGACACAAGGTGTAAAAAAGGGGGGTCAATATTCCTTGACTCTTCAATACCTTGGATTTTTCATTAAACTCATTGTAAAAATTGTGGAAAGTCTTTAAAACAGTAGAAAAAACAAGGATAAATCAACAAAAACTGATCTTGATATTGAAAGTTTATGTTCCTCTAGTCCAAAATGAGATTTTCAAGTATTTTCTATCAAAGGCTTACATTACAGTCAGTTTAAATTGAGCTGTGAAATTTGTAATATGAGTCGCATTGTGCTCAGAAAGGATGTTTTTAACTTCAAATTGACTAAGGATCAAGAATAAACAAAACAAAAGATTTCTGATCAACTTTTTTTGCTCTTTAGGTGTCAGACCACCAATTACTCCCTCCAATTTAGAACGTATGTAAAAGTAGCCCTACTCTGACACAAAATAGTGCTTTTGATGTACTTGTTTACCTAAACTAACCAACAAATTTGCAGAAATGAAACTTTTGATGAAAGAGACATATATCTAGATCATTTTGAGCCAAAATTTATTTGTCTATGAGTTTGCATTTAAAATTGAGGATTAATGCGCTCCATAGTATACTAATTTTAGATTTTCAGAAAACCAGGTTTGTTTTTTTGTGTATCTCTGTTTGATGGTCAGTTAATTTGTTAGAAGGCTTTAAAGGTATGGTGAAAATTGGCATGTAGAATGCTGATACATGTACAATTCAGGATATACCTGGTTTCTATGAAGTTAAACTTAAGGTAAAATATTTAGAAAGCTGTGAAAATAGCAAAATTTGGTTGAACAGATAGGGATTTTTAATTGGTGGTCTGACACCTTTAAGAGAAATGCGGTGAAACCCAAAATTCAGAAAACAATTGATTTTTTGGTCTTAACTGATCATTTGAAATAAAAGTAGCCACATTTCAATCTTTTTTGGCGCAAAAAGTCACAAATTGCAAATTTAGAGCATTAAACCTGAATGTGTGCTATTTTTAGCTTTTCCTACCTTGACAATATGCTTTCATATAAAAAATGTTATAAATTGTTATAAATGCACAGTAAGTTGTTTCTGTGGTGTTAAATATTTAAACAAGGGTTGATTACTACCCCAAAAAAGTTGTCGTCATGAAAATTTGATGAAATTATTTGATTTTTACCACTTATATCATTGCGGCATACCATGTATATGACAGTTAACATAGGCTGCTATAAATACTGCATAAACTCACAAAAATCTCATATATTATATCAAATGAAAGTTTTATACCTTAAATTTTATTGACTGATAGTAAACAAAACAGTTAAATGACCATGACTGCACTTTTGATCAGTTAATAGTTGCATTACTGACACAAGGTGTAAAAAAGGGGGGTCAATATTCCTTGACTCTTCAATACCTTGGATTTTTCATTAAACTCATTGTAAAAATTGTGGAAAGTCTTTAAAACAGTAGAAAAAACAAGGATAAATCAACAAAAACTGATCTTGATATTGAAAGTTTATGTTCCTCTAGTCCAAAATGAGATTTTCAAGTATTTTCTATCAAAGGCTTACATTACAGTCAGTTTAAATTGAGCTGTGAAATTTGTAATATGAGTCGCATTGTGCTCAGAAAGGATGTTTTTAACTTCAAATTGACTAAGGATCAAGAATAAACAAAACAAAAGATTTCTGATCAACTTTTTTTGCTCTTTAGGTGTCAGACCACCAATTACTCCCTCCAATTTAGAACGTATGTAAAAGTAGCCCTACTCTGACACAAAATAGTGCTTTTGATGTACTTGTTTACCTAAACTAACCAACAAATTTGCAGAAATGAAACTTTTGATGAAAGAGACATATATCTAGATCATTTTGAGCCAAAATTTATTTGTCTATGAGTTTGCATTTAAAATTGAGGATTAATGCGCTCCATAGTATACTAATTTTAGATTTTCAGAAAACCAGGTTTGTTTTTTTGTGTATCTCTGTTTGATGGTCAGTTAATTTGTTAGAAGGCTTTAAAGGTATGGTGAAAATTGGCATGTAGAATGCTGATACATGTACAATTCAGGATATACCTGGTTTCTATGAAGTTAAACTTAAGGTAAAATATTTAGAAAGCTGTGAAAATAGCAAAATTTGGTTGAACAGATAGGGATTTTTAATTGGTGGTCTGACACCTTTAAGAGAAATGCGGTGAAACCCAAAATTCAGAAAACAATTGATTTTTTGGTCTTAACTGATCATTTGAAATAAAAGTAGCCACATTTCAATCTTTTTTGGCGCAAAAAGTCACAAATTGCAAATTTAGAGCATTAAACCTGAATGTGTGCTATTTTTAGCTTTTCCTACCTTGACAATATGCTTTCATATAAAAAATGTTATAAATTGTTATAAATGCACAGTAAGTTGTTTCTGTGGTGTTAAATATTTAAACAAGGGTTGATTACTACCCCAAAAAAGTTGTCGTCATGAAAATTTGATGAAATTATTTGATTTTTACCACTTATATCATTGCGGCATACCATGTATATGACAGTTAACATAGGCTGCTATAAATACTGCATAAACTCACAAAAATCTCATATATTATATCAAATGAAAGTTTTATACCTTAAATTTTATTGACTGATAGTAAACAAAACAGTTAAATGACCATGACTGCACTTTTGATCAGTTAATAGTTGCATTACTGACACAAGGTGTAAAAAAGGGGGGTCAATATTCCTTGACTCTTCAATACCTTGGATTTTTCATTAAACTCATTGTAAAAATTGTGGAAAGTCTTTAAAACAGTAGAAAAAACAAGGATAAATCAACAAAAACTGATCTTGATATTGAAAGTTTATGTTCCTCTAGTCCAAAATGAGATTTTCAAGTATTTTCTATCAAAGGCTTACATTACAGTCAGTTTAAATTGAGCTGTGAAATTTGTAATATGAGTCGCATTGTGCTCAGAAAGGATGTTTTTAACTTCAAATTGACTAAGGATCAAGAATAAACAAAACAAAAGATTTCTGATCAACTTTTTTTGCTCTTTAGGTGTCAGACCACCAATTACTCCCTCCAATTTAGAACGTATGTAAAAGTAGCCCTACTCTGACACAAAATAGTGCTTTTGATGTACTTGTTTACCTAAACTAACCAACAAATTTGCAGAAATGAAACTTTTGATGAAAGAGACATATATCTAGATCATTTTGAGCCAAAATTTATTTGTCTATGAGTTTGCATTTAAAATTGAGGATTAATGCGCTCCATAGTATACTAATTTTAGATTTTCAGAAAACCAGGTTTGTTTTTTTGTGTATCTCTGTTTGATGGTCAGTTAATTTGTTAGAAGGCTTTAAAGGTATGGTGAAAATTGGCATGTAGAATGCTGATACATGTACAATTCAGGATATACCTGGTTTCTATGAAGTTAAACTTAAGGTAAAATATTTAGAAAGCTGTGAAAATAGCAAAATTTGGTTGAACAGATAGGGATTTTTAATTGGTGGTGACACCTTTAAGAGAAATGCGGTGAAACCCAAAATTCAGAAAACAATTGATTTTTTGGTCTTAACTGATCATTTGAAATAAAAGTAGCCACATTTCAATCTTTTTTGGCGCAAAAAGTCACAAATTGCAAATTTAGAGCATTAAACCTGAATGTGTGCTATTTTTAGCTTTTCCTACCTTGACAATATGCTTTCATATAAAAAATGTTATAAATTGTTATAAATGCACAGTAAGTTGTTTCTGTGGTGTTAAATATTTAAACAAGGGTTGATTACTACCCCAAAAAAGTTGTCGTCATGAAAATTTGATGAAATTATTTGATTTTTACCACTTATATCATTGCGGCATACCATGTATATGACAGTTAACATAGGCTGCTATAAATACTGCATAAACTCACAAAAATCTCATATATTATATCAAATGAAAGTTTTATACCTTAAATTTTATTGACTGATAGTAAACAAAACAGTTAAATGACCATGACTGCACTTTTGATCAGTTAATAGTTGCATTACTGACACAAGGTGTAAAAAAGGGGGGTCAATATTCCTTGACTCTTCAATACCTTGGATTTTTCATTAAACTCATTGTAAAAATTGTGGAAAGTCTTTAAAACAGTAGAAAAAACAAGGATAAATCAACAAAAACTGATCTTGATATTGAAAGTTTATGTTCCTCTAGTCCAAAATGAGATTTTCAAGTATTTTCTATCAAAGGCTTACATTACAGTCAGTTTAAATTGAGCTGTGAAATTTGTAATATGAGTCGCATTGTGCTCAGAAAGGATGTTTTTAACTTCAAATTGACTAAGGATCAAGAATAAACAAAACAAAAGATTTCTGATCAACTTTTTTTGCTCTTTAGGTGTCAGACCACCAATTACTCCCTCCAATTTAGAACGTATGTAAAAGTAGCCCTACTCTGACACAAAATAGTGCTTTTGATGTACTTGTTTACCTAAACTAACCAACAAATTTGCAGAAATGAAACTTTTGATGAAAGAGACATATATCTAGATCATTTTGAGCCAAAATTTATTTGTCTATGAGTTTGCATTTAAAATTGAGGATTAATGCGCTCCATAGTATACTAATTTTAGATTTTCAGAAAACCAGGTTTGTTTTTTTGTGTATCTCTGTTTGATGGTCAGTTAATTTGTTAGAAGGCTTTAAAGGTATGGTGAAAATTGGCATGTAGAATGCTGATACATGTACAATTCAGGATATACCTGGTTTCTATGAAGTTAAACTTAAGGTAAAATATTTAGAAAGCTGTGAAAATAGCAAAATTTGGTTGAACAGATAGGGATTTTTAATTGGTGGTCTGACACCTTTAAGAGAAATGCGGTGAAACCCAAAATTCAGAAAACAATTGATTTTTTGGTCTTAACTGATCATTTGAAATAAAAGTAGCCACATTTCAATCTTTTTTGGCGCAAAAAGTCACAAATTGCAAATTTAGAGCATTAAACCTGAATGTGTGCTATTTTTAGCTTTTCCTACCTTGACAATATGCTTTCATATAAAAAATGTTATAAATTGTTATAAATGCACAGTAAGTTGTTTCTGTGGTGTTAAATATTTAAACAAGGGTTGATTACTACCCCAAAAAAGTTGTCGTCATGAAAATTTGATGAAATTATTTGATTTTTACCACTTATATCATTGCGGCATACCATGTATATGACAGTTAACATAGGCTGCTATAAATACTGCATAAACTCACAAAAATCTCATATATTATATCAAATGAAAGTTTTATACCTTAAATTTTATTGACTGATAGTAAACAAAACAGTTAAATGACCATGACTGCACTTTTGATCAGTTAATAGTTGCATTACTGACACAAGGTGTAAAAAAGGGGGGTCAATATTCCTTGACTCTTCAATACCTTGGATTTTTCATTAAACTCATTGTAAAAATTGTGGAAAGTCTTTAAAACAGTAGAAAAAACAAGGATAAATCAACAAAAACTGATCTTGATATTGAAAGTTTATGTTCCTCTAGTCCAAAATGAGATTTTCAAGTATTTTCTATCAAAGGCTTACATTACAGTCAGTTTAAATTGAGCTGTGAAATTTGTAATATGAGTCGCATTGTGCTCAGAAAGGATGTTTTTAACTTCAAATTGACTAAGGATCAAGAATAAACAAAACAAAAGATTTCTGATCAACTTTTTTTGCTCTTTAGGTGTCAGACCACCAATTACTCCCTCCAATTTAGAACGTATGTAAAAGTAGCCCTACTCTGACACAAAATAGTGCTTTTGATGTACTTGTTTACCTAAACTAACCAACAAATTTGCAGAAATGAAACTTTTGATGAAAGAGACATATATCTAGATCATTTTGAGCCAAAATTTATTTGTCTATGAGTTTGCATTTAAAATTGAGGATTAATGCGCTCCATAGTATACTAATTTTAGATTTTCAGAAAACCAGGTTTGTTTTTTTGTGTATCTCTGTTTGATGGTCAGTTAATTTGTTAGAAGGCTTTAAAGGTATGGTGAAAATTGGCATGTAGAATGCTGATACATGTACAATTCAGGATATACCTGGTTTCTATGAAGTTAAACTTAAGGTAAAATATTTAGAAAGCTGTGAAAATAGCAAAATTTGGTTGAACAGATAGGGATTTTTAATTGGTGGTCTGACACCTTTAAGAGAAATGCGGTGAAACCCAAAATTCAGAAAACAATTGATTTTTTGGTCTTAACTGATCATTTGAAATAAAAGTAGCCACATTTCAATCTTTTTTGGCGCAAAAAGTCACAAATTGCAAATTTAGAGCATTAAACCTGAATGTGTGCTATTTTTAGCTTTTCCTACCTTGACAATATGCTTTCATATAAAAAATGTTATAAATTGTTATAAATGCACAGTAAGTTGTTTCTGTGGTGTTAAATATTTAAACAAGGGTTGATTACTACCCCAAAAAAGTTGTCGTCATGAAAATTTGATGAAATTATTTGATTTTTACCACTTATATCATTGCGGCATACCATGTATATGACAGTTAACATAGGCTGCTATAAATACTGCATAAACTCACAAAAATCTCATATATTATATCAAATGAAAGTTTTATACCTTAAATTTTATTGACTGATAGTAAACAAAACAGTTAAATGACCATGACTGCACTTTTGATCAGTTAATAGTTGCATTACTGACACAAGGTGTAAAAAAGGGGGGTCAATATTCCTTGACTCTTCAATACCTTGGATTTTTCATTAAACTCATTGTAAAAATTGTGGAAAGTCTTTAAAACAGTAGAAAAAACAAGGATAAATCAACAAAAACTGATCTTGATATTGAAAGTTTATGTTCCTCTAGTCCAAAATGAGATTTTCAAGTATTTTCTATCAAAGGCTTACATTACAGTCAGTTTAAATTGAGCTGTGAAATTTGTAATATGAGTCGCATTGTGCTCAGAAAGGATGTTTTTAACTTCAAATTGACTAAGGATCAAGAATAAACAAAACAAAAGATTTCTGATCAACTTTTTTTGCTCTTTAGGTGTCAGACCACCAATTACTCCCTCCAATTTAGAACGTATGTAAAAGTAGCCCTACTCTGACACAAAATAGTGCTTTTGATGTACTTGTTTACCTAAACTAACCAACAAATTTGCAGAAATGAAACTTTTGATGAAAGAGACATATATCTAGATCATTTTGAGCCAAAATTTATTTGTCTATGAGTTTGCATTTAAAATTGAGGATTAATGCGCTCCATAGTATACTAATTTTAGATTTTCAGAAAACCAGGTTTGTTTTTTTGTGTATCTCTGTTTGATGGTCAGTTAATTTGTTAGAAGGCTTTAAAGGTATGGTGAAAATTGGCATGTAGAATGCTGATACATGTACAATTCAGGATATACCTGGTTTCTATGAAGTTAAACTTAAGGTAAAATATTTAGAAAGCTGTGAAAATAGCAAAATTTGGTTGAACAGATAGGGATTTTTAATTGGTGGTCTGACACCTTTAAGAGAAATGCGGTGAAACCCAAAATTCAGAAAACAATTGATTTTTTGGTCTTAACTGATCATTTGAAATAAAAGTAGCCACATTTCAATCTTTTTTGGCGCAAAAAGTCACAAATTGCAAATTTAGAGCATTAAACCTGAATGTGTGCTATTTTTAGCTTTTCCTACCTTGACAATATGCTTTCATATAAAAAATGTTATAAATTGTTATAAATGCACAGTAAGTTGTTTCTGTGGTGTTAAATATTTAAACAAGGGTTGATTACTACCCCAAAAAAGTTGTCGTCATGAAAATTTGATGAAATTATTTGATTTTTACCACTTATATCATTGCGGCATACCATGTATATGACAGTTAACATAGGCTGCTATAAATACTGCATAAACTCACAAAAATCTCATATATTATATCAAATGAAAGTTTTATACCTTAAATTTTATTGACTGATAGTAAACAAAACAGTTAAATGACCATGACTGCACTTTTGATCAGTTAATAGTTGCATTACTGACACAAGGTGTAAAAAAGGGGGGTCAATATTCCTTGACTCTTCAATACCTTGGATTTTTCATTAAACTCATTGTAAAAATTGTGGAAAGTCTTTAAAACAGTAGAAAAAACAAGGATAAATCAACAAAAACTGATCTTGATATTGAAAGTTTATGTTCCTCTAGTCCAAAATGAGATTTTCAAGTATTTTCTATCAAAGGCTTACATTACAGTCAGTTTAAATTGAGCTGTGAAATTTGTAATATGAGTCGCATTGTGCTCAGAAAGGATGTTTTTAACTTCAAATTGACTAAGGATCAAGAATAAACAAAACAAAAGATTTCTGATCAACTTTTTTTGCTCTTTAGGTGTCAGACCACCAATTACTCCCTCCAATTTAGAACGTATGTAAAAGTAGCCCTACTCTGACACAAAATAGTGCTTTTGATGTACTTGTTTACCTAAACTAACCAACAAATTTGCAGAAATGAAACTTTTGATGAAAGAGACATATATCTAGATCATTTTGAGCCAAAATTTATTTGTCTATGAGTTTGCATTTAAAATTGAGGATTAATGCGCTCCATAGTATACTAATTTTAGATTTTCAGAAAACCAGGTTTGTTTTTTTGTGTATCTCTGTTTGATGGTCAGTTAATTTGTTAGAAGGCTTTAAAGGTATGGTGAAAATTGGCATGTAGAATGCTGATACATGTACAATTCAGGATATACCTGGTTTCTATGAAGTTAAACTTAAGGTAAAATATTTAGAAAGCTGTGAAAATAGCAAAATTTGGTTGAACAGATAGGGATTTTTAATTGGTGGTCTGACACCTTTAAGAGAAATGCGGTGAAACCCAAAATTCAGAAAACAATTGATTTTTTGGTCTTAACTGATCATTTGAAATAAAAGTAGCCACATTTCAATCTTTTTTGGCGCAAAAAGTCACAAATTGCAAATTTAGAGCATTAAACCTGAATGTGTGCTATTTTTAGCTTTTCCTACCTTGACAATATGCTTTCATATAAAAAATGTTATAAATTGTTATAAATGCACAGTAAGTTGTTTCTGTGGTGTTAAATATTTAAACAAGGGTTGATTACTACCCCAAAAAAGTTGTCGTCATGAAAATTTGATGAAATTATTTGATTTTTACCACTTATATCATTGCGGCATACCATGTATATGACAGTTAACATAGGCTGCTATAAATACTGCATAAACTCACAAAAATCTCATATATTATATCAAATGAAAGTTTTATACCTTAAATTTTATTGACTGATAGTAAACAAAACAGTTAAATGACCATGACTGCACTTTTGATCAGTTAATAGTTGCATTACTGACACAAGGTGTAAAAAAGGGGGGTCAATATTCCTTGACTCTTCAATACCTTGGATTTTTCATTAAACTCATTGTAAAAATTGTGGAAAGTCTTTAAAACAGTAGAAAAAACAAGGATAAATCAACAAAAACTGATCTTGATATTGAAAGTTTATGTTCCTCTAGTCCAAAATGAGATTTTCAAGTATTTTCTATCAAAGGCTTACATTACAGTCAGTTTAAATTGAGCTGTGAAATTTGTAATATGAGTCGCATTGTGCTCAGAAAGGATGTTTTTAACTTCAAATTGACTAAGGATCAAGAATAAACAAAACAAAAGATTTCTGATCAACTTTTTTTGCTCTTTAAGAGAAATGCGGTGAAACCCAAAATTCAGAAAACAATTGATTTTTTGGTCTTAACTGATCATTTGAAATAAAAGTAGCCACATTTCAATCTTTTTTGGCGCAAAAAGTCACAAATTGCAAATTTAGAGCATTAAACCTGAATGTGTGCTATTTTTAGCTTTTCCTACCTTGACAATATGCTTTCATATAAAAAATGTTATAAATTGTTATAAATGCACAGTAAGTTGTTTCTGTGGTGTTAAATATTTAAACAAGGGTTGATTACTACCCCAAAAAAGTTGTCGTCATGAAAATTTGATGAAATTATTTGATTTTTACCACTTATATCATTGCGGCATACCATGTATATGACAGTTAACATAGGCTGCTATAAATACTGCATAAACTCACAAAAATCTCATATATTATATCAAATGAAAGTTTTATACCTTAAATTTTATTGACTGATAGTAAACAAAACAGTTAAATGACCATGACTGCACTTTTGATCAGTTAATAGTTGCATTACTGACACAAGGTGTAAAAAAGGGGGGTCAATATTCCTTGACTCTTCAATACCTTGGATTTTTCATTAAACTCATTGTAAAAATTGTGGAAAGTCTTTAAAACAGTAGAAAAAACAAGGATAAATCAACAAAAACTGATCTTGATATTGAAAGTTTATGTTCCTCTAGTCCAAAATGAGATTTTCAAGTATTTTCTATCAAAGGCTTACATTACAGTCAGTTTAAATTGAGCTGTGAAATTTGTAATATGAGTCGCATTGTGCTCAGAAAGGATGTTTTTAACTTCAAATTGACTAAGGATCAAGAATAAACAAAACAAAAGATTTCTGATCAACTTTTTTTGCTCTTTAAGAGAAATGCGGTGAAACCCAAAATTCAGAAAACAATTGATTTTTTGGTCTTAACTGATCATTTGAAATAAAAGTAGCCACATTTCAATCTTTTTTGGCGCAAAAAGTCACAAATTGCAAATTTAGAGCATTAAACCTGAATGTGTGCTATTTTTAGCTTTTCCTACCTTGACAATATGCTTTCATATAAAAAATGTTATAAATTGTTATAAATGCACAGTAAGTTGTTTCTGTGGTGTTAAATATTTAAACAAGGGTTGATTACTACCCCAAAAAAGTTGTCGTCATGAAAATTTGATGAAATTATTTGATTTTTACCACTTATATCATTGCGGCATACCATGTATATGACAGTTAACATAGGCTGCTATAAATACTGCATAAACTCACAAAAATCTCATATATTATATCAAATGAAAGTTTTATACCTTAAATTTTATTGACTGATAGTAAACAAAACAGTTAAATGACCATGACTGCACTTTTGATCAGTTAATAGTTGCATTACTGACACAAGGTGTAAAAAAGGGGGGTCAATATTCCTTGACTCTTCAATACCTTGGATTTTTCATTAAACTCATTGTAAAAATTGTGGAAAGTCTTTAAAACAGTAGAAAAAACAAGGATAAATCAACAAAAACTGATCTTGATATTGAAAGTTTATGTTCCTCTAGTCCAAAATGAGATTTTCAAGTATTTTCTATCAAAGGCTTACATTACAGTCAGTTTAAATTGAGCTGTGAAATTTGTAATATGAGTCGCATTGTGCTCAGAAAGGATGTTTTTAACTTCAAATTGACTAAGGATCAAGAATAAACAAAACAAAAGATTTCTGATCAACTTTTTTTGCTCTTTAGGTGTCAGACCACCAATTACTCCCTCCAATTTAGAACGTATGTAAAAGTAGCCCTACTCTGACACAAAATAGTGCTTTTGATGTACTTGTTTACCTAAACTAACCAACAAATTTGCAGAAATGAAACTTTTGATGAAAGAGACATATATCTAGATCATTTTGAGCCAAAATTTATTTGTCTATGAGTTTGCATTTAAAATTGAGGATTAATGCGCTCCATAGTATACTAATTTTAGATTTTCAGAAAACCAGGTTTGTTTTTTTGTGTATCTCTGTTTGATGGTCAGTTAATTTGTTAGAAGGCTTTAAAGGTATGGTGAAAATTGGCATGTAGAATGCTGATACATGTACAATTCAGGATATACCTGGTTTCTATGAAGTTAAACTTAAGGTAAAATATTTAGAAAGCTGTGAAAATAGCAAAATTTGGTTGAACAGATAGGGATTTTTAATTGGTGGTCTGACACCTTTAAGAGAAATGCGGTGAAACCCAAAATTCAGAAAACAATTGATTTTTTGGTCTTAACTGATCATTTGAAATAAAAGTAGCCACATTTCAATCTTTTTTGGCGCAAAAAGTCACAAATTGCAAATTTAGAGCATTAAACCTGAATGTGTGCTATTTTTAGCTTTTCCTACCTTGACAATATGCTTTCATATAAAAAATGTTATAAATTGTTATAAATGCACAGTAAGTTGTTTCTGTGGTGTTAAATATTTAAACAAGGGTTGATTACTACCCCAAAAAAGTTGTCGTCATGAAAATTTGATGAAATTATTTGATTTTTACCACTTATATCATTGCGGCATACCATGTATATGACAGTTAACATAGGCTGCTATAAATACTGCATAAACTCACAAAAATCTCATATATTATATCAAATGAAAGTTTTATACCTTAAATTTTATTGACTGATAGTAAACAAAACAGTTAAATGACCATGACTGCACTTTTGATCAGTTAATAGTTGCATTACTGACACAAGGTGTAAAAAAGGGGGGTCAATATTCCTTGACTCTTCAATACCTTGGATTTTTCATTAAACTCATTGTAAAAATTGTGGAAAGTCTTTAAAACAGTAGAAAAAACAAGGATAAATCAACAAAAACTGATCTTGATATTGAAAGTTTATGTTCCTCTAGTCCAAAATGAGATTTTCAAGTATTTTCTATCAAAGGCTTACATTACAGTCAGTTTAAATTGAGCTGTGAAATTTGTAATATGAGTCGCATTGTGCTCAGAAAGGATGTTTTTAACTTCAAATTGACTAAGGATCAAGAATAAACAAAACAAAAGATTTCTGATCAACTTTTTTTGCTCTTTAGGTGTCAGACCACCAATTACTCCCTCCAATTTAGAACGTATGTAAAAGTAGCCCTACTCTGACACAAAATAGTGCTTTTGATGTACTTGTTTACCTAAACTAACCAACAAATTTGCAGAAATGAAACTTTTGATGAAAGAGACATATATCTAGATCATTTTGAGCCAAAATTTATTTGTCTATGAGTTTGCATTTAAAATTGAGGATTAATGCGCTCCATAGTATACTAATTTTAGATTTTCAGAAAACCAGGTTTGTTTTTTTGTGTATCTCTGTTTGATGGTCAGTTAATTTGTTAGAAGGCTTTAAAGGTATGGTGAAAATTGGCATGTAGAATGCTGATACATGTACAATTCAGGATATACCTGGTTTCTATGAAGTTAAACTTAAGGTAAAATATTTAGAAAGCTGTGAAAATAGCAAAATTTGGTTGAACAGATAGGGATTTTTAATTGGTGGTCTGACACCTTTAAGAGAAATGCGGTGAAACCCAAAATTCAGAAAACAATTGATTTTTTGGTCTTAACTGATCATTTGAAATAAAAGTAGCCACATTTCAATCTTTTTTGGCGCAAAAAGTCACAAATTGCAAATTTAGAGCATTAAACCTGAATGTGTGCTATTTTTAGCTTTTCCTACCTTGACAATATGCTTTCATATAAAAAATGTTATAAATTGTTATAAATGCACAGTAAGTTGTTTCTGTGGTGTTAAATATTTAAACAAGGGTTGATTACTACCCCAAAAAAGTTGTCGTCATGAAAATTTGATGAAATTATTTGATTTTTACCACTTATATCATTGCGGCATACCATGTATATGACAGTTAACATAGGCTGCTATAAATACTGCATAAACTCACAAAAATCTCATATATTATATCAAATGAAAGTTTTATACCTTAAATTTTATTGACTGATAGTAAACAAAACAGTTAAATGACCATGACTGCACTTTTGATCAGTTAATAGTTGCATTACTGACACAAGGTGTAAAAAAGGGGGGTCAATATTCCTTGACTCTTCAATACCTTGGATTTTTCATTAAACTCATTGTAAAAATTGTGGAAAGTCTTTAAAACAGTAGAAAAAACAAGGATAAATCAACAAAAACTGATCTTGATATTGAAAGTTTATGTTCCTCTAGTCCAAAATGAGATTTTCAAGTATTTTCTATCAAAGGCTTACATTACAGTCAGTTTAAATTGAGCTGTGAAATTTGTAATATGAGTCGCATTGTGCTCAGAAAGGATGTTTTTAACTTCAAATTGACTAAGGATCAAGAATAAACAAAACAAAAGATTTCTGATCAACTTTTTTTGCTCTTTAGGTGTCAGACCACCAATTACTCCCTCCAATTTAGAACGTATGTAAAAGTAGCCCTACTCTGACACAAAATAGTGCTTTTGATGTACTTGTTTACCTAAACTAACCAACAAATTTGCAGAAATGAAACTTTTGATGAAAGAGACATATATCTAGATCATTTTGAGCCAAAATTTATTTGTCTATGAGTTTGCATTTAAAATTGAGGATTAATGCGCTCCATAGTATACTAATTTTAGATTTTCAGAAAACCAGGTTTGTTTTTTTGTGTATCTCTGTTTGATGGTCAGTTAATTTGTTAGAAGGCTTTAAAGGTATGGTGAAAATTGGCATGTAGAATGCTGATACATGTACAATTCAGGATATACCTGGTTTCTATGAAGTTAAACTTAAGGTAAAATATTTAGAAAGCTGTGAAAATAGCAAAATTTGGTTGAACAGATAGGGATTTTTAATTGGTGGTCTGACACCTTTAAGAGAAATGCGGTGAAACCCAAAATTCAGAAAACAATTGATTTTTTGGTCTTAACTGATCATTTGAAATAAAAGTAGCCACATTTCAATCTTTTTTGGCGCAAAAAGTCACAAATTGCAAATTTAGAGCATTAAACCTGAATGTGTGCTATTTTTAGCTTTTCCTACCTTGACAATATGCTTTCATATAAAAAATGTTATAAATTGTTATAAATGCACAGTAAGTTGTTTCTGTGGTGTTAAATATTTAAACAAGGGTTGATTACTACCCCAAAAAAGTTGTCGTCATGAAAATTTGATGAAATTATTTGATTTTTACCACTTATATCATTGCGGCATACCATGTATATGACAGTTAACATAGGCTGCTATAAATACTGCATAAACTCACAAAAATCTCATATATTATATCAAATGAAAGTTTTATACCTTAAATTTTATTGACTGATAGTAAACAAAACAGTTAAATGACCATGACTGCACTTTTGATCAGTTAATAGTTGCATTACTGACACAAGGTGTAAAAAAGGGGGGTCAATATTCCTTGACTCTTCAATACCTTGGATTTTTCATTAAACTCATTGTAAAAATTGTGGAAAGTCTTTAAAACAGTAGAAAAAACAAGGATAAATCAACAAAAACTGATCTTGATATTGAAAGTTTATGTTCCTCTAGTCCAAAATGAGATTTTCAAGTATTTTCTATCAAAGGCTTACATTACAGTCAGTTTAAATTGAGCTGTGAAATTTGTAATATGAGTCGCATTGTGCTCAGAAAGGATGTTTTTAACTTCAAATTGACTAAGGATCAAGAATAAACAAAACAAAAGATTTCTGATCAACTTTTTTTGCTCTTTAGGTGTCAGACCACCAATTACTCCCTCCAATTTAGAACGTATGTAAAAGTAGCCCTACTCTGACACAAAATAGTGCTTTTGATGTACTTGTTTACCTAAACTAACCAACAAATTTGCAGAAATGAAACTTTTGATGAAAGAGACATATATCTAGATCATTTTGAGCCAAAATTTATTTGTCTATGAGTTTGCATTTAAAATTGAGGATTAATGCGCTCCATAGTATACTAATTTTAGATTTTCAGAAAACCAGGTTTGTTTTTTTGTGTATCTCTGTTTGATGGTCAGTTAATTTGTTAGAAGGCTTTAAAGGTATGGTGAAAATTGGCATGTAGAATGCTGATACATGTACAATTCAGGATATACCTGGTTTCTATGAAGTTAAACTTAAGGTAAAATATTTAGAAAGCTGTGAAAATAGCAAAATTTGGTTGAACAGATAGGGATTTTTAATTGGTGGTCTGACACCTAAAAACCCACAGTCCGGGTCCGGCATTCAGTCCGGGTCCGGCGACCAGTCCGGGTCCGGGTCCGCGTTTCATACCCAAGTCCGGGTCCGGAGTCCGGTCCGGTCCGGGTTTCAGTGCGAACCGTACAAAGAGGAATAACTCTATTTATTTATCTTAACTTTTTGTCTCTTTTTTTTCCTGTCTGATTTGGATTTTTTTTTATTAATGTGTAGACTAACATCTGTATTAAATTTTTATTTAAGATTAAAGATTATTTGTATTTACTGAATCTTCATTTGTCATTATCCAAATAAAGAGATTTCTATTATTTTTTTTTCATATTTGAAAACTTTTGAAATCTTTCGAAATAAATTTTATGAGAATTCTAATCGTGGTGAGCTGTATAGATAAGATAAGATAAGTAAATAACAGTTTCATTCAAGTGTCACATATTTATCTACAATAAATTACAAAACAGAATCATAAAAAACGGATCAATTCCCAGCCTATATAGAGGGCACTCTAAAATAAAACGAAGCTCGTTTTCTATTATATTAAATTAACAATGTTGACAGAAACTTTCACATCTGGACGAAATTTCACGTTTTCCTGAAAACATTAGCTTTATAAAAAATGAATCATTTGATTAAACTAAGGATCTATAAAAAAAAAAAAAAAAAAAGGGAACAAGAGTGTAAACGATGAAATGTCTCGCCTTCTTTACTACCAATAATGTTATAATGTTGATACATGTAGTCCTAAATAGAAAGCGTATCTACAACTTCTAGTATTACATAAACTTAACATGATCCAGTAAAATGAGGTCAAGGTCATATAAACCAAACGAGAAATACATGTACACATTATAATTATTTAATACACTGAATATAGACTAGTTGAACTATTACTTTATATGGTTTCAACGAAACGGACCTATAACCAAGAAAACTATACATTGACCAATGTACCATGAAATTGAGATCAAGGACAGATGCACGTGGGTCTCATTGGGGTTTAAGCGTGAAGCAGGATTGCCGATTTATTGTAAGAGTAACACGTGAAAGTCAAATTATTGTACCTTGAAAACCTGAAAAGAAGTCTAGCGGGACACGGGAAATTACAAAAAAGGAGAATTGCTTACGTACATAGTGTAAGCGGATACGGGAATCTGAAGGAAAAAAAATAAGCAGAATCTGGGACCAGAATCCCCCCGGAATGAGACCCCTATGAATCCTACCAGGCAGACATTTACAGCTTACAGTCCTTCCATACAACACTTATAGTTGACCTATTGCTTATAGTATAAGAAAAAAGACACATACACATTAACTAAACACTGAGCAATGAAACGTGAAAATGAGATCAAGGTCAAATGAAACCGGCAAGACTGACATGTACATCATAAGACCTACTGCATATTGTATTAGAAAAAAAGACAAAAACTCAAAAACTCAACGTTGACCACTGAACCATGAAAATGAAGTCAAGGTCAGATGACACCTGCCAGTTGGGCATGTACACCTTACAATCCTACATATTGCTTATAGGATCTAAGATATGAACTTGACCACCAAAACTTAATTATAACCATGTTCACTGAACCATAAAATGAGGTCGAGGTCAAGTAAAAACTGTGTGACGTGCATGAGAACCTTCATGGTACGCACATACCAAATACAGTTATTCTATTACTCATAATAAGAGAGAAATTAACATCACAAATAATTTTAAACTTTTCATCAAGACCACTGAACCCTGAAAATGAGGTCAAGGACAATGGACATGTGATAGACGGATACTTTGTAACATAAGGTATCTATATACAAAATATAAGGCACCAAGGTCTTCCACCGTCTAAAGTATAAAGCTTTAGATCGGATCACTATCCTTATGTCGAGCATTCTGCAACAAAAGTCACAGGCTCGACAAAAATGGCATTTACAATTTTTAAAAATAAAAATAAATGTTTTGATACATACATTTTTTTTTATTGATAATGTAAATATTTCAACCTTTTATCCTGTTTAGATAAAAAAAAAATATCGTGTTCTGTATTTATATAAATGTATTGCCCTTTTGCATGAGTTTTGAGATAAATCAAGATTATATTATCTTATAATTTTGTTTGAATCTCAACTTTGATGCACAAACCATACCAACTCTAAATAAATATTTATTCATTCATCTGCTTTATACGCTATGCTGTAAACTGGAGTAGTTGTGGTTGGCTACGGTCTGTCATTATATACAATTTTTGTTAATTAATGTGAGAACAAGAGTGCATACGATGAAATGTCTTGCTTGCTTTACTATTTTTGATTTTATGTTGATAGCCTTACAGCTGATTCCAT
This sequence comes from Mytilus trossulus, assembly GCF_036588685.1. Lineage (NCBI taxonomy): Eukaryota > Metazoa > Mollusca > Bivalvia > Mytilida > Mytilidae > Mytilus > Mytilus trossulus. The sequence continues at coordinate 38,608,993 of NC_086374.1, read as the reverse complement.
TGAAGGTGTAGCTACATGTATTCTCTTTGGCTAGCTTGCTTGTTAGTTGAACCGTGAAGTCATTGTTATGTAGTTCGAAGTAGCCTAATCTTAGAGACCGATAGATTGCTTATTGGACTAGTCTACTCCTGACGGAGGGTAGTTTACCTTACATAACAATGACTTCGCGGCCCAGCTAGCAAGCAATCTAACCAAAGATATTACCTTTGCCTACACGCTCATTGAAATCAGCTTTAAAATATAAAGATTTACTACAAGTATCAAAATTATTGTTGAAGCCGTATTGTGACTATAGTATTTATAGTTTCTAACACCCTAGAGCCTTATAGTAGCCTTATAGTAAGCTCTATCAGAAATATGACTTTCAATATGACTCCCATGCAGCTTATACTTGAAAAAGCTTTGAGTTTTGTGCAGTAGCGGATCCGGAACTTTTTATAAGGGGGCAATTAATGACTGACCTATATAACCAACCAAATTAAAAAAAAAAGGCCCACCTCGGATCCTCTTAAGTTGTGAACTACCACATATAAACATGATTTTACGGCCCAGCTAGCTAGCAATCTAACCAAAGATATAACCTTTGCCTAAACATAGAATGCCATATCCTGCTTAGCTGTCACTATTTGGTGATTCAATTCTGAATTGAATTGAAAATGATTGACTTTTTCATTATTTTGTGAATCTCGACAGCACAACAAATATTCAAAAAAATAGAAGGAGATGTGGTATAATTGCCAAGTTTAAAACTAATCAAATTTCGTAGATGAAAAGTTTTGAGAAAATGATTTTTTGAAATGATCCAATAACCAATGATTATAAGGAATCATGGTTTTAATATGTAAACTATGGTGCACACTCTGAGAAATGTCTCGTCCAGCATTACTTTTATAGAATGAAATAATGCTATAAATCTGGTTATATGAAGGTTCTATTACAAGAAGTACATACACAAATCATTATCAAAGATCAATGAAAATGAGTTCAAGGTCACATAAACCATGCCAGACAGACATGTCCTCCTTAAAATCAGTCCATACACAAAATATAGTGGTCCTATTGCTTGAGAAAGAGACCAAACCATGAAAACTAAATATTGTTCAATGCACCATGAAAATGAGGTCATGGTCATATGAACCCTACAAGCGTGACATGTACAATCATGCCATATGCCTAATAGAAATGATCTATTATTATATGTATCCAAAAATGACAAAACCATTAAAATTAAGTCAGGGCTATATGAAACCTGCCAGACAGACATGTTCACCTTATAGTCAAGGCATTCCATATATGCCAAATATAGTTGACCTATTGCTTACACTATCTGAGATACGGACTTGACAACAAACTGAATACTGACCCCACCCTGGTCTGACAGAAATGTTTACCTTGCTAGGAACCCATATATCAAATACAGTTATCCTTGTATTACTCATTAAGTAAGAAATTCACACACCATAAAAAAAATTCAAGCAGTCACTGAACAAGCCACCTAGGTTTCAGACTAGTAACTTAAAATTCATTATTCTCTCTCATGTTTTAGTATACACCATACCTTAGAAGTCTTTGAAGTTAAAAAATTTCCTGGTCCTATTTATCTTTAAAACAGCAACTTGTGATTGATTTTCCCAATCTTTTTCTCTTTCTTACCATACCACTACTTTTTGACTGGTTACTGTTTATTTCCTTTTTTGCTATGGAAAGGAATGAGTAGTTGGTCTGTTAATCCCCAGTGTTTTGTTGTGTCCCTGTTGCTCAAACAGTCAGGTTTCTATGCAGTTTATCTCGACTGTTGTTATTCTTTTAGTCATTTTGTCAATGGTGTTGTTTGTTTTAATTTGATTCATGTTTTTTTTTTAATAATATACAGATTGGATGGTATAGATTATGCCTTTGGTGCCACATAAGTTCTACAGAACCCTGTGGTAACAATTTACTACCAGAAAATCAGATCTTTATCATCAATGCATGGACAGTATCAATCCCCTGATTGGACAAAAACAAGAACATCACCCTCTCCTACTAGGTAATTCTTGATTATAATAGGTTGATTTTTTTTAAATTGCATGTGAATGATGACTTGGAGATCCTCTATATAGAAACCCAACTTTGTATTGACCAGAAGGCATGTATGGAGGCAATGATGTCACAAAGGTTCTATTGAAACTTCAGACAGTACCCATTTTATTTTATTTCTTCAACAAAATGACCAATTCAATTTGAGAATGAATCCTACCAGAAATAACAAATTGTCTATGAAAGGCCATTCATCAGAATAATTTCCAATAATGCTGAAGCCAAAAAAAACATTGACGACTTGAAGGCGGCTTCTTATTATGCCTGACAGATTATTGAACCAAAGGGGAATAACTTTTTCATCTTTTCTCTGAAACTATTGATTGCATTGACAATGCTTGGCAGGACTAACACATGGTATTATTACAATAATACTCTTTTCATTCTAATCAGCAGAAAAAAACAATTTATAATCATCATAACCAGATATTATTCTGTTATACTTATTATAAGTGGTGTGTTTGTTTCTACTAAATTTTGAGTTTAATGAGTCTGATAGTGGCTATTGGGTATATATTCAGTTGAGCAATGGATGTTCTGTCAAGCCTCTAGTAACTGTTCTCCCAAGCATCTTATATTTGGTCATTGCAGATAGATTATTTGTAAAAAATAATAACAACAAATACATTGACCTGCAGTTTGTTTATTATAAACATGCACATAAATGGTCAAACTGAGGTAGAAATTTACACATCATATCCCTGAGGTAGAACTTGTATAATCAACGAATCATAAATCCTTTTACATCTATTATACAGAAATCTTGGAAAAAAGAAACATACTATTAAATGATCTATTAACATATAATAAAGTTTATATTTTGAAATATCAATGAGGAAGATATATATAATTGTCATTTATTTATTTAAACTGTGAATAAAGGGAAACAATTTAAACTATCTCCCTTAGGATTCAAGTTTTTTTTTTGCAGTATTAGTAAATAATTGCATAAACTTTTATTGTAAAATTGTTAAGGATGTATTCTTCTGACATTTCAGTCTCGTTCAGTCTCGTTGAAATCTCGTTCTGGAATTATGTCTAAAACATGAGATACAAGTGTAAAATATGAATGAATTTAAAAAATGTAATAATCAAACTCAACTCTGTAAAAAAATTGGGTATTTCCAATGAGTAGTTTTTGAGTAATACATTTTTCAAATTTTATTACCAATCGAGTCAGTCTTTTTAGCCAAAATATCGAGAAAATAGGTGAGGGATACAAAAAATGATTTTACCAGAAACATGTACATCCCACATCCCTTTTTTCTTTTCAAATTTCTTAGATATGTATGTTTTCAATCATTTATAACAAAGAAGTTGAAAAAATATGCAATTTGTACTTAAAACGGAGAAAAATCACAAATTTACAAAATTGACAACATGGTAAATTTGACACAAAAAAGCATCAAAATATGATAAAACTTTCTTATATTAACACCTAGCTATAGTTTTTTAAATTAAAATTTATTCAGATTGGTCCCCTTCATCTTTATTGAAAGTATGACAAAAAGTTTAATTGTGGAAATGTGATTTTTTTCATGATTAAGAGCCCAAAAATAGGTAAAAACTGATGAAAAATGGGAAAATCATGAAAATTGGGTACTTTCAAAGGGCTGCAGCAAAAAAAGAAGTGCACCACCGTATGATTTTTTCTTCACCAATTATTTTTTTACAGTCATATGAACACAAAAAACAGGTTTAGAAAAAAAGTTTAATTCTAGAAATTTTTGGCTCTTCAGAGGTGTACATCCTTAATAGAAAGTTTTAAATAGTGCAAAGCACATGTTTTTTTCGGAAAGAAATTAAATGAACATTTGCTTTTTAAATTATCTTGTCAAATTCTTTCAAAATTTCTGTATAAAAGATGTATTTCAAGCTGTATAAGAACTTGATGGATCATTGATTCGATATATAATAAAAATATCATTATTGTACAAAACATTAACATATTAACAAGGCAGGAATCAACAAATGTAATCACTCCTATGGATTTTACATCTTTACCCGTAATCTGAACTTGATTTTTAATGATCTTGAATAATCATGAAATATATGTTTAACACCTATGTAAAAGAAATATATGAAGTTTGTGATATTGAAGATTTTGTCACTGAATATTGTGAGGTCATAGTAAAAAATATGAAACACTATTCTTCAAGATGAAATAACTGATATGTTCCTGCATTGGTAAAGAAAAGGGTGGGCTAAATTATAATTATGTGCCCTTGGTATACAACATTAAGTACTTGGGCATCTTAAAGCAACAAAAATATTTAATATTATTGAACTTTCAAATTAAGCATATATTCTAAAATTGTATAATTTTTTTTCCTATCTCCTTTAAAATAATGAAATTCACAGATTCTCATTTAAAACAGAATCTTTTTTACTTATATATGGTTAATGCAGATCTGGTTTATTGTTATATAAAACCCTAGAAAACAGATGATCGGTTTGTGTAGTGTATGCTGCTCAATAAACATGTGACTTCTGAAGTCACTTTTCAGAAATATCAACAAACACTTATTACTTATATGAATGATTATTATTACTGTGAGAGATTCGTCTCTTAAGGTGAAAATATTTCAAGTTACTTTAATCTACGACTTTTTTGACAAAAATATTTCCCCTTCAAATAAAATGTTCAAGATCACAAACTATGTCAAGGTTATAACAACTATATGCATAAGAAATACGTTAAACATATGAATTCAATAAGGCATTTTAATGACCATCCCCCCACATAACTCAATTTTTAATACCACAATAATTTACTTAAATTAAAAAGATGTTAATTTCCAAAAAATGATTAAGGAGTATATGTACATTCAGGATAAAACCAACATGTTTCTGATTTTTGATAAATACATTTAAACTATTATACAATTTGAATTAGCACAAACTATTTAGCAGCACTATTGTGCTTTTCAAGTACTCAAAATTTCCAATGTGACAACTTTAATTAAAATTGAATGGCAATATTTTACACAGGTCCAAAGGGCCAGTTCTGCTAGCAATTTTGATGTACGTATATGACCTTATACCAATTATTTTGAGGCTTTTTACCTCTAAGGTTTAACATTATACAGCTAAATGCAATAAAATCAACAATTCACTATTACTTCAATCTTGAAATATAACAGTATTAACAAAATCATTTAACAAAAATGAAAAACACAATCTCAATCTAAAACACTGACCAAAAATCCCGCACACATAATAAAGGACACTATAATACACATTTATAAAAAGATGCTGTCTATAGGATCCAAACAAGTTTAATCCATGTCCTATACTTTAAAATTTTAATTTTCAGTTATAGGTTTTTCAACCATAACCCAACTATGAATTTAGTTTTTTTTTATGTTTATATGACCTGATGTTAAATTGAGCAATTATTTAAACAAAAAATATTCCCATTACAAAATTGACACTATATAACAAAAAAATATAACCCGTATTACTTATCTTATTTTCAAAATAATCATTATCTTATGAAGTATAATATAAAAATGCCCTGTTAGATACAAAAATCACCGGAAATTATCATTGCACATGTAAAATGATTAATTGAAGATACTGTTAATATATCAAATCTTTTCTGTCAATTTATAGGTGAAAAATCAAACAGCAGGGACAATCTACATATCAAAAACAAAGTACAATAAATGTAAATTAACACAATTACTAAAGAATATATATAACTAAGTTATTTCAAAACTACAAATCTACATAAAAATATACAATTTAACATATTTACTGAAAAAACATTAAGCTCAGGCCAACGTTTTTGTTTTCACCAAACTGCATACAGTATCAGATTATTGCTAATATTTTCTTTTTCGTGTGCTTGAATTTATCAGAACTCTTTTTTTTATTTTTCACCAGAAGACTGCATGGGGCAATTTAAGGTTAATGACAATTCACCCTCTTTTAGAGAAGACCAAAATAACACACTTGCAAGCCCTGACAGGAATAGTGGTCTTACAAACAAACAAACTGAATCATTGGAGAGGATAACTTCAATCACCTTCATTCTAGAAAGAAGGTGACGCAACCTTACTATGTAATAAATCTGATACTATGGGAATTGGTTGAAACAATTTAACACAAATAATCACTAAAGTATCTGCTTTAAACAATTTAGCAGTTAGTAACCATGGAAACTGTTTAAAACTGACTAACAGAACAAGCAACCATGGAAACCATTTTACATTGTTTAATAGAACTAGTAACCATGGAAACTGCTTTACACAGTATAACAATACAAACTGTAAAATATCAACATTCCTATCACTAAATCGTAACAAAACATGAAATGATATCACCGAGATCAAAAACAAAACAATAAACATTTGATAAAACCTAGGATTATTTTGTATTACTCATATAATGCATAACAAATATTGCTTTTGTTTTTAACTTTATAACTATATAAAAACAGATATTGATAACTAGTATTAGGAAATAAGTTTGCATGGAGTGCATTTTTATTTTGATTGGTTTTAATATAGTTGCATAGCTTACTTTAATTTTCCATGATTAGATACTTATCACATACATACATAAACTTATAAGACAGTAGACTAATTAACATCATTTTGATTATTATTATATATTTATTTCAAAGATTCAGAATTTTCTTCTTTTTTAGGGCGGTTTATAACCACCCCTTTTTATTTTTAATTGAAGAATACCATTGTGAGATCCAATGTGAAAACTGTCTCTCAGCATTAAACCCACAGTAAAACCAGTGGTAAACAATCCTTCATCACAATCTTTCAAATTATTTTAGCAGCAGTTAATATTTTGGACATAGTTTCAGGAAGACAAGAAATCTTTCAGTATTGTAGGATACTTTAACATTTAATTAAGTTCATGCATAACATCTTTTCAGCAATATAAGTTTTAAATGTTTATGAATCAAGGTTTCTTTATAATAGTGTAAATTATTTAATTAAAAAAAAATGGTTTTGTATTATTTTTTATATGAGGTTATTTGTTGTAAAGTAATTTTATCACAGACAATATGACCTAAAAGGATATATATATATACCCTGTTCAAAATGTACAAATTACTTTTATGTTTGTAAACAGAAATTTGTAGCAAGGATGTTATACTAGATTTCAACATTATACTTATTGGTTGAAGTTACTTTTAATGTCAAACAAAACAGTATTCTCTGATTTCAAAGAGGAAACTGTAATAAAATTTAATTAAAAGTCCTATACTGTATGGTATATCTTCCGTTTTTTAACCTCATGTAAAAAAATGTGTTTCCCTTGTCAAGAAAAATCTTTTGTAAATTGGTTGTTTCAATGTTTAACTGAACATTAAGTTTTGGAGGGGAGTTCTTTAAATAGATTACCATTTCATCAGTCAGTTGCCAATTCTTTGCAATTGTTGCATTTGACAAAAGAAGATTTAAAAACCGACAAAAAATGTTTTTTCTTAAAACATATGTTAAGTTTTCAACTCATTACATAACTCATAGTTCAAAGACAGTTATTAATTTTGTAAACAAAGAATAAAAATACCTTACTGTTTTCCCTTGAATATTAATTTGATTCATAAATATTTAATAACATTGGTTTATACACACTATCTGAAAATATTTCAGGTTACACAACTATTGTTTATTCAAATACATTTTTTTTTTGGAATTAAAAATTTGTAATACTTAGTCTGGAAGCTAAAATACCAAAAAATAATAATAAAAAACTTCTAATATATGGACATTAATCAAAATACAATAATATATAAGAACACCGGAATATCAGAACACATTCTTCTTAGGTAGAATGTTTTAATACGTATGTCATGTTCTTCCACGTTTCTGTAGTAACAGATGTTTTAGTGATGATGCCTCTTCTCGTAATGTTCCCACTTGAGCTCTTAAAATGGCATTCTCCTTTTCCAAAAAGCTTGCTCTTATTGCAATTTCATCTTCTCTTGATTTCCTGGCATCTCTGGATTTTTTGGCAGCATTATTGTTTCTTTTTCTTCTTTCGAAATACTTGCCGTCTTTCTGCTCATTAGGTATAGCTTTCTTTTCACTTCTTGGCCTTTTCTGTGTTTGCTGAACTGCAGCTAAAGCTCTAGCTAAGGTTGGAGAGGCACTGGCTGCTGCTGCTAAAAATAAAACAAGGAACTTTTTAGCATCTAACAAATGTATGTTAATAAATTCTAAGTACTGTATACTTAAAATGTATGACAATAACTTTTTATATATACTTAAAATGTATGACAATAACTTTTTATATATACTTCAAATGTATGAAAATAACTTCATAGTATACTACACTACAGGTGTATGTCAATAGCTTCATAGTATACTACAAATGTATGACAATAACTTCATAGTATACTATAAATGTATGTCAATAGCTTCATAGTATACTATAAATGTATGTCAATAGCTTCATAGCATTCATAGCATACTATAAATGTATGACAATAACTTCATAGTATACTATAAATGTATGTCAATAGCTTCATAGTATACTATAAATGTATGTCAATAGCTTCATAGCATTCATAGCATACTATAAATGTATGACAATAACTTCATAGTATACTATAAATGTATGACAATAACTTCATAGTATACTATAAATGTATGACAATAGCTTCATAGTATACTATAAATGTATGTCAATAGCTTCATAGCATTCATAGCATACTATAAATGTATGAAAATAACTTCATAGTATACTACACTACAGGTGTATGTCAATAGCTTCATAGTATACTACAAATGTATGACAATTACTTCATAATATACTACAAATGTATGTCAATAGCTTCATAGTATACTACAAATGTATGTCAATAGCTTCATAGCATTCATAGCATACTATAAATGTATGACAATAACTTCATAGTATACTATAAATGTATGACAATAACTTCATAGTATACTATAAATGTATGACAATAACTTTATAGTATACAACAAATGTATGACAATAGCTTCATAGTATACTATAAATGTATGACAATTACTTCATAATATACTACAAATGTATGACAATTACTTTATAGTATACTACAAATGTATGACAATTACTTCATAGTATACTACAAATGTATGAAAATTACTTCATAGTATACTACAAATGTATGACAATTACTTCATAATATACTACAAATGTATGACAATTACTTCATAGTATACTACAAATGTATGAGAATTACTTCATAATATACTACAAATGTATGACAATTACTTCATAGTATACTATAAATGTATGACAATTACTTCATAATATACTACTAATGTATGACAATAACTTCATAGTACATGTATACTACAAATGTACAACAATAACTTCATAGTATACTACAAATGTATGACAATAACTTCATAGAACACCATAATTATATGACAATGGATTCTTAGAAGATATGAAATAATCATCTACAGGTATTTGTATTCTTGTACCATAGGTGTACCATAGGTTGAACTACAATCATGAACAAAGTAAGATAACCCAAACTAAAATAGTCAGTTCTAAACGGTTTTGATTGCATATCATTCAATCTTTACCCTAAACAAACACATGTTAACAGCCTCAACAGCAGAAATCCACAGCATAATTTTTCTTACCAGTAAATCAGTTAATATATAAGGAAACGTTCATTTTAAAGGACAGAATGTTTGAACGCCATCTTTTCACACAGTATATATAGACATTATATACATGTCTATATATATAAGTACTTCTGAAGCAGTGACAATTCTACAACAGATTTATCCATTGGATCTATATATACTCTTTATAAGTTACATACATCAAACCAAATTCTATTTCTTATTTAAAACATTGAAGAAATAGAAAAGAAATGAACTTTTTTTTAATATTTAATCGAAAATTAGATTGTCTTCCTTTTTACTATAGTAATTGGACCTTTGCAATCTTTTGTACTCCATTATAAATACTTGTAGTATGTACTGGTTTTAATCCCCATGGCTCATGGAGTATATCAAATCTATTTTTGATAAATCAACGACAGGAAGAGGTTTATATGATTAGTTCTTTTAAAGATTGACCTAGATGTTGAACTAATGTTTCCTACAGTTACATTACCTACTCCTACCTAAGGGAGCTACTAATATTAATGGTACCACATAACTTAAATCAGGAGGCAAATCCTGATCTTTAGTGGCATATTCCATTTTCCATATTATTGTAAATTTGAGTCTAAATAGAGAAAACTTACTATCTTTCCCATTCCTCACCTAATTCATACATAATAGTTCAAAGGTTTTCACTTCATTCATTCTTCTGACAATGATTTTAAATGTTTGTGGCATCCCATAATCTCTGACGTTTAACCAATTAAAGAAAGTTTTGACCATTCAGTCAAGAACTGAGCACTTGGGGGTAAAATTGCTTTCATTTGTATAGTCTATGGTCGTAAATAGTCAAAAATAATTTAAGGATCTAAGAGCTACGGTTCCTCAGCTAGCATTGTATTATTATTAGCCTTTTTCTTTTTTTAATTTTAAGAAAATATGGAATTGGAGTTTTTTCCTCTGTTCATCAGATAAATTTATACTCCATGCACTATTTCTGCAACTTATGCAATTATAAATATATTAATTTTCTTTTACAAGTTTGGTTATTCACATACACATCTTTTATAACTTGAACATCTGATTATATAATATAAATAAATTGTTTGACAAGGGTAGGAATGGTCATCTCACTGCACTTTTAGAGTAAATCAAGCCAGTGAAAAAATGGCTTAGTGAGAATAAATCTTGCAGCTCTGGATTATTGAGCGTAGAACAGACTTCACCGGGCCAGCCCTTTTCAAAGAATATTTTACTTGAGAGAAGTTCAACCATATCAAAACTCATCAATTCTAAGTCATAGTACAAGGAAATCAGTTCCTAGTGTAACATACAATCACTTCAGCCTTTCTAATAAATGTGTTGTTAAAAACCCAGCATATATATAATATAATAAATATTATTTAAAACAAACAGATTACAAATCCTTCATTTGTTTTTTAAAAATAAAGCCTTCCTGTAATATGTTTTCCTTGTTGGTAACAACCTGAATATTGTTTATGGTCTCTGGGCATGGCTTTACTTTTTGAACTTTCTATTTTTAGTTCTTATCTATCACTCCTTATTTCATTTAATTTAAAGGGTACCAAAGAACAAAGGATCACTACTAAATATATTTATGAGTACTTTTCTATTTTCCTTTTTTGGGTTTAATAGCAACCCTTCTATGACCTATGGAAAGTCTGAGCAATACACATTTATTCAATCAATAATATTATTATATAAGTTTTATGTAAGAATAAGTGAAATAAGTTACAGTATGGACAGACTATTGTTGGTCAATAGTTCAGTTATATCACATTGGTCTACATTGGACAATAGGTTGATATAACAGATTATATAACCAAGCCTTTTGGTACCTGGAGGATATCAGCCACAAAATTTACACCAAATTAGTTTAATCAGTGTTACAACATAAAACTAATGATGTATGACAGATCTTGACGTAGTTGAATATTTGATTTTCTATATTAAATGCTGTTTAAATTAACCATATATCCTAAATTCCTATTTGATTTTTTTTTTATATTAAATGCTGTTTAACCATATATCATAAATTCCATTAATGTCCACATCAAATATTTAGAAAATATTATAATGTATATCCTTCAAGTCAATTTGTGGATTGCATATCCCTAGCACATGCATGTAACATAAGTCTATCACACATTACAGATATCACATACATATTTAATCTTACCAAATCCCTAAAAAAAATAATGAATTTAATAACTCACTCACTCACTGTAACTCTGTGTTTTAATTTTTAAATTCATGTATTTCCCTTTCTTCATCATGTTCATAATCAATTTGTAAGTCTTTATGACATACATGTATTTAAGTAGGTGTAGATTTCCTCTAAAGAGATAATCTTAAAGCTTAAATTTTGATATAGTATAGTTGTACTTTCAAAGGAAAGAAAAATGGAGGCCTGTAGATAGTCCACAAAATTTTCCCCAATCCACATGGATATGACATATAAAACCACACATTTTAAATGACACTAGTGGAAATAAGATTTAAGTAATTTAATTAGCAAGTCTATTTTAGCTGCAAATATGTTCCAATGTAAGAATGCATTTGTTGATTCATAGATGTTCTAGTTTACAAAACACAAATAAATTCAAAAAGCATTACATAATTAAATCAAAAAGCATTACATAAAATAAGTCTCTATGATATCTACTATTCGATAGCATAATAAAATACATGTGTGTATGTTCCATCCATCTTGTCAGACTTTCAACACTGGCTAGTCATTATAAATATATAGAATAAAGAAAACATAGGAAAAAAATAGTTTCTTCATATAAATTAGTCTGTTTGAGTGTTACAAGTACAAATTGTAGGACCTTTTTCATATAAAATGTTGCAATCACCAACAATGCCCTCATTTAAAATCATTCCTCACAGTCTATCCTCAAAACAAATTGTTCTCTAAATTCATTTTGCTGAACATCCGTTTATAAAAACAATATAACATTCAATTTAATTATGCTTTTCACCTTGCATGCACTGTTTTCTATGCTCATGCATTGTAATATATACTTCAATTATGAAAGTTTATGAAATATTTAGTGTTTAGATGGTTTATTTTATGTGATTATTTTCAAATTATTATTCTTTATAAAAGTATAAAAGAGTATCCAATCACAAATCCAAGACAACATCACTTTCTAAACAAAATCTCTTGTAGTCAAACTTTTTATCAGATGGCACAAAATATTATAAAATACCAAAAAATATTTTTTTGTTAATTCAAACCCAGCTTACCTAAGCCATGCATCTGAAGATAAGGATTCATATAACTTGATGATGTAGGAAAGCTACCCATTGTTGATGGATACGGCAGAGAGGGTGACAATGACGGTGCTCCATGATATGGTGAGAAAGACGATCCAAAAGACATGGAGCTGGGAGGAAAAGATCCTGCAGCTGGCTCTAAGTGAGAACTCAGTCCATGGAAGTAAGAATCACCAAGTCCGTTCATCATGTTCAGTGTATTAAATCCATAAACAAGGTGTCGAGATGGTACACGGTTATACAACACCAAACCAAATGAACTTAATGTAAACCCTCAAAATGACCACTGGCCAACTGACAGCTACTTCCTATTCCGTAAAATCTCTATGAGATACACAAATATTGAAAAAGTGTTTCAGCTGAAATGTGCATATGAAATATCCTTTTCTTAGTGAAAAAATTGCGTGTGAGCTAACACATTATCAAATACTTTTTTTTTAGCTCAAAAGTCCAATAATCTAAATAATGGAATTTCTTTAAAACTTTTGAATATTGATTCCACAGCAAATTGTTCGCACTCTGTTGACCTTCAAAATTCTATTGATACAATATCCTTTTGACAATTTCCTCATCAGATCCTTGTATGTAATTCCTGGTCAGTTATAGCTATTTTGTAACTCCTGGTCAGTTAAAGTTAGGATGTAATTCCTGGTCAGTAAATATTAATCCACTTAAATTGTTAATGATGAATCAATTTACTTCCCATTCATCATTCTGTGTTTTTTTATTTATTTTGTTCTTATTTTTTGCAATAAATTAAATTTATGTTCTACTCCCTTAAAAGCAGCCAAATTTAAATGTTAGAAGTTGACCAATCAATGAACTGTAATTTTGTAATATTATTCAACATTCAGACATAATTCACAATACACACATGGTCTGAAAAATCTTTTCTTACATAATAAATCATAAAGGTCAACTAAAGCTTACTGGGAATTAAAACTAATATCAACAATTAATTAATTCTTATTACTCATTGTGTTTTAACAATTAAAGAAAACACATTTTTTTTATTATTATACAAAAAATCTTGAATGGATAAATTTCATTTTTTTTTTCACCTGAAAATTACTGAGCTGCATAAATAAAGTCCAATACCAATTATAATTGCAAAAAACCAATTATAATTTAACATGCTAAGACATCAAACACTGAATCATCACAAATATCCTCCATTATCACTTTTAACAACAAAGTTTCGTTAGTCCGTTTACAGTAATATAATTCACTAATTTGAATTTTGATACCAGAAAACTTTTAAAAGTAAAAATGAAGAACAACAACAGTTGCGGGTCAACAAACGGTATAATTCATCTTGTAGTATTTATGATGTTTAATACCTCTGGCCATTACTGACCAAGTTTTATTAAGTGACCACTATCTACATATCATTCATGTATTTAGATAGAGGGACAAAATAGGGATGCATGTTTATCTTCAAACTCAAGTACTAGTACACAAGTATATATATAAGTATGACATAAACTTTACAAAAAAGAATTATTTGAACTTAATGTTCACACAAATTGCTATGCTGAAAATTATTAGTATGACATACACAACTGATAATGGTCAACAGAAAACAACAGGGAAGAAGGATATATATAATTACTTTAAATGATGCCACAGCTTGTTTAATAAGCTGGTTTTGGTAAAATGCATGAATAAGGACTCATGCCTCCAATTTAACTGTAATGCTAAATATAAGTTCAAGTAGCATTTCTGTAATTCCAACAAATTTGATAGATAACAGTCTACACCAAAAATTCCTTAAAATATTCAAAAAAAAATTATTTGAAGAAAGAACATTTTGCTTTGTTGCAAACAATGAGCAACATGATATACTCTGATCTTTGATTCGCGATTCAAAATGTCATGTCATATATTAGAACAAAAGTTTCAACAAGGTGTCTTGGCCAACATCTTGCTCATTGTTGAAGGCCATATGCTGACCTATAATTGTGAATATCTGTGTAATTTTGGTCTCTTGGGTAGATTTGTCTCATTGGCAATCATACTACATCTTTTTTATATATACATGTATTAATGTTCTCTGGTTTATACCTCAGATAGCTTAAAAAAGTTAATCTTCAAAGGGTGATGCTTGTTATGAAGATGTCACTATATATATTGGAACAAGAATTTTTTGGTTCAATATCCAATAAAAAGTAAATGTTTTTCTAGATTAAAAATCCTGAAGATTCTTTCTGATGTATTCTCATTAAAAATACTAAAACCCAAAACCATTTAGAAAAAGAAGAATGCAATACAATCACAAAATTATGTGATTTGGTTTAACCAAAGATTTGTATATCTTACTATACAAATCCTTGGTTTAACTGTACTGAAGTTGAAAAAAAGGTAGATAACTCATGTTTAAACTAATTATGGATTAACTTACTATTAAATAATTGATATGAGAATTAGATGATTATTTAATTTTCCTGACTGGTTAGCCAAGTGGTACAATATTTTGCAATACTGTTTACTGAAATATTAAGGGATATTTAAATTTCTGTTAAAATATTTAGTGCCATAGATTAATTATTTATCAAATAACATCCAACAAATTATCAGTTGTCAGTTTGCCAAAAAGTTTTAATATCAATTTATGTATTTAATATTTGTTAAACCCATTTCCCCAGCACAATACAAAGAACCCCAAGTAAACACCTCCATATCACTATAAACAGAACATTGATGACATAAAAAGATTACATGTCATTCTAATACACATAATACCTGTATATTAATTACACCACATGTCATCTTAATACACATAATACCCCAATATTAATTACTATGACTGTCACTTCAATACACATTCTAGTTAATGCACTACAGGTTGAATGTCCTTAAATATTTTATTATAATACATTGTATGTATATAATACATTATAGTGCACATACTAATTATGTACATCTTATTTTCTCTCAAATTCTAATTCATAAGTTACAAATATAGTATATATATAACATTATGTCAGTACACCTTTCCTTTATTGTTTTCTAATTCATAAGTTACTAAGATTTTTCCAGATCTTCACGAGTTTTCACTTTAAAAGGTATTTAAAAAAAACTAAAAATTATACCCTCAACTCTGATCAGTCTAAAGAGAGTTTATGTAAATTCAGAAACTATTGCATGTATTGTATGCATATTTATTATTACAATTTTGTCCCTTTAGACTAAAATGCCATTTTTATCTTTACGATATAAAGAAAACTCCTGTTTAATTCATATAAAAAATTTCAAAATGCAAGTTTAAATTATTGCAATTATAACCGACTCATTTTTTCACAACAATTATACATTGCAATAATTTCTGAATATACAGAAAATGATGCAAGACATTGAAGAGTTTTTCATTGAATTCTCAATCTTCTTTCTAGTTAAGTACAGTGTTTTTAATTTTATTGACGGTATTCCAAATCATATCATAAGCTTTAATTCCAAAAATGCACTACTCACTTGAATTTTGCTGATAAATGTACCCATTCTAAAACAATATAGCAGCATCTTATTGTTTAGAACCAGATTTGGCTATCTTATCTTGTTTAGCAAATCAACTAGTACTATAAATTATATGAAACTTTAATTCCTGGTGAAAACAGCCTTAAAGTTTCATTAGTTGTAGGCATTTTCTAAGTTTCTGGGATAAGATATTATATTATATGTACAGTAATTAGGACTAATGGTCCCTTATCCAAAATGATAAACTATAGCTTGTTCTGCAGTGTGAGCCAAGGCCCTGTGCTGAAGACCACACTTTGACCTATAATGGTGAACTTTTATAAATAGTGACTAAAATGGAGAGTTGTCTCATTGGCACTCATACCACTTCTTCTTATATCTATGATAAACTATGTGAAGACTCATTTCAACAACTTGTGAGAAAAATACTTGTAAGTCATGAAAATTTAGTTTAACCTGTGATATTTTTTAGTCTAATGAGCCCCTGCATCCCACAGCATATTTTGTGAGTGCCGAAACAGCTGTGCATACAAATTTGTGGATAAATGGACAGAGCAAAAGACAAACTATTAACTTTAGAAAGACTAAAAAAGATTCAATATAACAACATGATAATAATTCACCACCATGTTTTACTATTCTGGCAATATAAACAAATCATTTACAGAGGATGTTTGGTTCACTGAATAAAACAAGGAATATGATGATACATTAATATTATAGACAAAACATTCATATGCACACAATTTACAAATATTAAGTCCAAGGAGCAGTGCTTTAATTGTTCTTCATGTGAAGTTTGACCATTCAATCATATCCAAATTAGAATTCTCTGATTAAAGAACTTTTACTACCTTATTTCTAACAAGTATGGTTCTACTCTTGGAAAAATATTTTCAGACTGCATGGACTACAATTTTAAAAATCTTTTAGACCAAAAAACCATGACCTTCTTTTGACAAATTACGAGGGGGAACACCTCAGAAAAACTACATAAGGGAGATAACCAGGTTTCTAAATTTTTAGATCCTTGGTCTCATGGGAGATAACTCTTTTTTTCTCTCAAGAAAATTTCTAAGCACCTTTTATTTTCAATCTTTTTTTCTCAGTCTAATAGATCATCAGTTTTATAAATCAATTTCAATTTTCTTTGCAAATCACATTTGAAAACCATGAGTTCACATTCTGAAATGTATCACCTGCTTTACTGATCATAATTGTAATTCTTAATCTTTGAAAGTAAATGCATCACAAAAACATCACTTTAAAACTAATTGCAAGGATTCATGATAATGGGCCTAGAGAGACCCAACATACATGTACACCTTACAATCATTCTATAAACCAAATATAGTTTGCTTTTTGCTTATGTAGTATTTCTGAAACAAGCATAACCATGAAAACTTAGCATTCATTAATGAGCCACGAAAATGAGGTGAAGGTCAGATGAACCCTTCAAGATCTATCTGACTGAAAACAATATATTTCATCATTCAAGAGTAATAGAACATATTGATGTAACTGTAACAAAAGTCTTTTTGAGATTACATTATTGTGAAGTAATCACAGCTTTAGCATCTACCGTTCAATTTTAAGTTCGAAAAACATAAACCTGAATGTCATGAATGTAAAAATAATCTAACTCAAAATGTTTATGCTCTAGCCTCTTCATGTGTATGTTGAAATCAAAGACCATTCAGTTTGTATACTTATAAAAGTACCAAACTTCAATAGGAACCAATGCAAACTAGTCCTGAAATGCCAGTTCGAAATAACAGAAGAGGCTATAACCTAGTATATAGAGAGATTTAACCATAGTGTTGTCATGGTTGTCTGATTAATTTATAATGTATTTTAAAGTGTTATGTATTTAGGGAACAGACCTATTTCAAATCCAATGTGGTAATCAAAGTTTTTAGAAGCACTGAAGGGTAAAGATTGCTTTAACTTAGCAGTGTGAAATGAACTGTATAAACCATATGTTATAGTTGATTAAACTACAAATATGGGCAAAGGGAGATAACTCCAATTCTAACTATTACTTTAACAGTGCTACATTAATGACATTGATATTTTTAGGACAGATATTAGTTTCTTGCACCTTGTACAAGTTATGTTATTTTCTTGACAAATATAACATCCTTTTGTAACTTAAATATCTGAGCATATATTTCATTGACAAATTGGTAGAAATGTCATGGATTATGCATAGAATTAGAATGTCATGATCAATGACCTTATATTTTTTGTACCTCAAAAGTAATGATAATATTTGGAAGATTTAATTTTTGGGTCAGTACCAAAAGGTTTTGATTGCATTTCCTGATATCTTCCAAAATTTGCATCCATTGGGAACTAAACTTTAAAAATAATATCCCACATGTATTAAAGATTGCTTTTTGTCCTTTTTTGGTTTTATAAGCTCTTGAAAATAAGTTTTGGATTTCCAAATGTTGTTGGAAATCACGCACAGAAGAGAACGTTAACGTAACCTGGCTTTATTGTATATCTAACGTCGTTTACTTATGACGTTATCTTGTACTTCAGTCTTCAATACAAATTCATACAGTTTAGACGTCTTTGTTATTACATGCAGTTTTTAGTAAAACCACTTTACGATAAATGTGCATTTTGTAAAATAAAATTGGTAAAGGTAATGTTTTTAGAAGGCAATGTCTTGAAGATATATTTTAAAATTTATAATTCTATTTGATTCTATATGAGAAATATTTGAATCTAAAAGAAAGCTAACATATCATCTATCTATCAGCCTTCCCCATCTGATTTGAAAAATCTAGGGTCTATTAGTAATGCACTCACACCAGGGTTGATTTTAACCATTTCAAATGGTGTCCCAGTTCATCAGACTTGTGCTGCAATAAAACAGGTTTCGGGAATATTTTTCCTCCACCAATATAAATCCTTTTTTATATCATCATGTTCTATACATTATACATGTTCAGATTGGTAATTTATCAAGTTAAAGCAGATGACAACAAAAATTGAAGTGCCTATGAGCACTGAAGGGTAATGATGGCTTTTATGTTGCAATTTTGTGAATCTCTAAATAAAACATGAATTTTATTTATTGGGCAAGTAAATAACTTATGAGTTGGAGTTATCTTTTCTTTGTTTTTTTATTATACATTTGTAGTTGAACCAATTATACAATAAATTCATACATCATTGTTTTCTCATGTAAATTTTTATTCAGTTCATAATATGTAGTTATGCACAAAAATAACATTCATTGCAATTTTCTGTTCTGGTACTAGAAGATACAATTTGGTTGAAATGAACTAGAAATTAAGGAATAAGGGGAGATAACTCTGTAATTTGCTATCATTCTAACCAATTTTCTAACCATGTTATTTTAAATTACCAGACACACACAAACGAAAGACAAATACTTTTTAACTCAGAATGATTGTTAGTATTAAATAGCATGATTAGCTGTGAGTTTTTTCTAATCATATTTATTAATTTTTACCTAAAATGCCTGATTCTTACAGACTGGCACTTAAATAACAAATAATAAAATGTCATCAATGAACTGCATGATATTGACTGGATAAAAATGTTGCCCCTGTTTGCATAGTACGTTAATAAGTGACAATCATAATATTGAAACTGAAGAAATGTAAAGTGACACTACCCAAGTTTGTACTTGATCTGAGTTTTGTGGTAAAGAGGCAAATTTAAATGAGTGAAGGAAAGTAAAAATTCAGAAATTTTTCCATTTGTAAAAGGGCATAACTCTAGACCGGTAAAAGTGAGGCCACCAAGTTCAATCTTGATCTGAGGATTTTTGTGGTTAAAAGCAATTATACATATATAAGTTTCATAACAGTTAGTTGAGGCAAACTAAAGTTCGAGATTAGAAACAAATAGTTCAGATTTTTTTTCATTTGTTAAGGGACATAACTCTAGAACAGTTAAAGTGATGCAACCAAAATTCAAACTTAATTAATCTGTGTTTTTTTTATAAAAAAATTTGTAAGGGTTCCGCGGAACCCAATGTCTCGCCTACTTTTGTTGTAATTTGCAGGCTCAACAAAAATGAGGAAAAAAATCAATAAAAATATTCCTCTTGATACTATCTTATGATTGTAAGAAGCTTCTGTCCAAGTTTGGTAAAAATCTAGGATAGTTAATGAATCTAATAAATGTTTTGAAAACTTTAACTGCAGACTGTATGTAATGTTAACAGGAAGAAAATCTAAGTCCATTTAAAAGTAAAATACAGAAAAAATGGAGTTATCTTTTACAAAATTTACTGCTGGATACTATCTTATGATCATAAATAAGCTTCTGTCCAAGTTTGGTACAAACCCAGGATAGTTTAAGAAAGTTATTAAAATTTTAAAAACTTTAACCACAGAGTGAATGTAATGTTTCCCGGCAGAAAAACTAAGTCCATTTAAAAGTAAAATACGGAAAAAATGGATTTATTTTTTTACAAAATTTACTTCTGGATACTATCTTATGATCATAAACAAGCCTCTGTCCAAGTTTGGTACAAACCCAGGATAGTTTAAGAAAGTTATTAAAATTTTAAAAACTTTAACCACAGAGTGAATGTAATGTTTCCCGGCAGAAAAACTAAGTCCATTTAAAAGTAAAATACGGAAAATATGGATTTATTTTTTTACAAAATTTACGTCTGGATACTATCTTATGATCATAAACAAGCTTCTGTCCAAGTTTGGTACAAACCCAGGATAGTTTAAGAAAGTTATTAAAATTCCAAAAACTTTAACCACAGAGTGAATGTTATGTTACACGCAGAAAAAACTAAGTCCATTTATAAGTAAAATACGGAAAAATGGATTTTTTTTTTACAAAATTTACTTCTGGATACTTTCTAATGATCATAAACAAGCTTCTGTCCAATTTTGGTAGAAATCCAGTATAGTTTAAGAAAGTTATTAAAATTTCAAAAACTTTAACCACAGAGTGAATATTTGTGGACGCCGCCGCCGCCGCCGGAATGTAGGATCGCTTAGTCTCGCTTTTTCGACTTAAGTCGAAGGCTCGACAAAAAGCATTGTGCATAAGTTTCATAACATTTGGTTGAGGCAAACTTAAGTAAGACAACAAACACAAAAAAATCAGCAATTTTCCATTTGTAAAAGGGCATAACTCTAGACCAGTTTAAATAAAGAGATGCTTCCAAAATTTTAACTTGATCAGATTTTTGTGGTAATAAGCCTTGTGCATAAGTTTCCTAACAATTAGGTGAGGCTAACTAACTAAAACCAACTTTGAAATGTACAGATATACTGACGTACAGACAGACGAGGGTAAAACTTAATGCTCCCCTAAAAATAATGAGTATTACTTAGGGGGTCAATTGACCATTTTGGTCATTTTGACTTATTTTTGAGTCTTAAATTGCTGAACATTATTGCTGTTTACAGTTTATCCCTATCTATAATAATATTCAAGATAATAACCAAAAACAGCAAAATTTCCTTAAAATTACCAATTTAGGGGCAGCAACCTAACAATGAGTTGTCCGATTCATCTTAAAATTTAGGGGCAGATAGATCTTGACCAGATAAACAATTTTCTCTAAATGCTTTGGTTTTTGAGTTATAAGCCAAAACCTGCATTTATCCTATGTTCTATTTTTAGCCGTAGCGGGCATCTTGGTTGGTTTGCCCCGTCACAAAACACACTTTTTAAACTAGATAGCCTAATAATGATTCTGGCATTGTTTGGTAAAATTTGGCCCAGTAGTTTCAGAGGAGAAGATTTTTGTAAAAGTTAACTAAGATTTACTAAAAATGGTTAAAAATTGACTATAAAGGGCAATAACTCCTAAAGGGGTCAACTGACCATTTTGGTCCTGTTGACTTATTTTTAAATCTTACTTTGCTGATTACAGATTCCCTCTATCCATGATAATATTCAAGATAATATCCAAAACCAGCAAAATTTCCTTAAAATTACCAATTCAGGGGCAGCAACCCCACAACTGGTTGTCCCATTCATCTTAAAATTTCAGGGCAGATAGATCTTGACCAGATAAACAATTTAACCCCTTGTCAGATTTGCTCTAAATGCTTTGGTTTTTGAGTTATAAGCCAAAAACTGCATTTTACCCCTATGTTCTATTTTTAGCTGTAGCGGCCATCTTGGTTGGTTGGCCGGGTCAAAAAACACAATTTTTAAACTAGATACATCAATGATGATTGTGGCCAAGTTTGGTTTAATTTGGCCCAGTAGTTTCAGAGGAGAAGATTTTTGTAAAAGTAAACAATGCCGGACGACGACGGATGCCAAGTGATGAGAAAAGCTCACTTGGCCTTTTAGGCCAGGTGAGCTAATAAAAATATACCATACACACAGAAAATTATCTAGCTAGTTTCTGCACATGTTATGTTTTAAGAAGAGATAAGATGCATATCAGAGCACAACTCTGGAAATCAAAAAAATGCATTAATTTCATAATTGAATTTGCTGCCATTTCAAATTATTCAGTTTAAAGGCATGGAGCATTCAGATAGGGATTGAGGAAGTCAGGTCAAGTGGTCCCATATACTGTTGTAAGGTCAACCCTGCCATAGCTGAATGGCATACAAATATGTCCATTTATAATCAATAAGGTAAGATAGAATACTGACCTGGGTTATACATAGATTCTAATACTGCATCTGGACTAATTAATGATGAACGAGCATGGGAAATACTTTTTTCAGACAATCGTCTCATGGCAACTGGTTTGGCAAGGTAGTTTTGTAATGACATGTCATGGTGTAAGGAGGGTTCAATGGTATCCATGTTACTTCTATGGTGTACTGTAACAGCAGGATTTCTCATTTGTTTTGGTCGGTCTGGACTGCCTGTAAATGAAAATAGCGCTTTTGATTTACATGTACATGTAGTAACTATACATAATCTTAGTACTTCTGAAGAATTTTTCTAGATTATCCTTTATCAGGAACTTTCAACCACAAATATTTGAATGCCAGCCGGGATATGTAAATTTACATGTACATTGTATAATGTTTCAGCATTATATTTAGGAGCTATTACACCAAGAGAACATTAAAGGTTATGATCATTATCCAAATTCATCTGAAAGTAAATTTTACCTAAATATCGTAAATGAGACAATATCAGTTAATCAAAACTACAAATTTTAAATGTTTAAACCAAACTTATATTATTTAGTTAAAAATCGCAAGCAATACTTTTGAAATCAACCATTTTATATATGTTCATAGTTGCCCATTTTGTAATTATAAAAATGATTATCTAAGGTACCAGGCTTTTAACTTGATACGCTAGATGCGAGTTTCATCTTCATAAGATTCATCAGTGACGCTCAGATCAAAATAACATGTGTGGTTCATTCTGTGTTAAGGGATTTTTTGAAATATTTTTTGTAGTCAACTCCATACCTGGTGGAGTTGGAGGTAAATTTTTTTCTTGTTTCATTGCGTAATTAACAGGATGTGGTTCATACAGCCCAGCAGTTGCTGTGCTTGCTGTAGTTCCCATGGAAACACTGTTGTCTTGTGAATGACCAGCCATGTTGTGAGGTAAATTACCAATATCAGCGGTATTGTAGCTGTCCATGTAATATCCAGCAGTTTTCCCATCATTTCCTGAAACAAACAAAAGGTGAACATGAATAAATGGATATCTTAGAGTGCATAGAAGGTGTTTGTTGCATCCCATCTTGAGCTCTAATTTCTTATCGGCTATATACATATATACTATAAGGTTGATTAGATTTTATTTTTTTTAGTATCTATAGACATGCTATTGTCTCACTAGGAGATTTGTATTTGAGAAAATGAAATAATATAGGGTTGAGGAACATGTACTTCAAAATGCCTACTTCTTATTATTCTGATCATGACAACATGAATAGAATGGTTATAGATAATTTATATAATTATTGCACATGTACATTGTTGTAGATTATAAAATTACAATATATCAAAATACATGTATACAGTATCAAATTTCAATTGGATAGTTAGCCCCAATGTACATAAAGAAAATATAATGAATATTTCAGGATGACATTTCTCAATAATAGAAATTACAATTTGTAAGTATTTATAGATTATCCTGAATCATCTCAACTAGATTGATTTTCTCGCTTGAGCTAGTATGGCAATTGCGTTGAGAAAAGCAATTGAGTTGAGATGACCAATGATAATCTGTTTATCTCTATTTTTACCTATGACGACATTGTTAATTTCATGACATTAGGCACATGTGTCCTTAGTTTAGAGCGAAATTTTCAAATCATTTGACTCCACTGAGAAAGAAAATTATCAGTCAGCAAGATCAAAGGAAAATTTCATAAAATAGTAATAAAATTATAACTTGTGTAATATTAAAGTACAATGTATATAGTTTAAAAAACTAGAGGCTCTAAAGAGCCTGTGTCGCTCACCTTGATATAGGTGAATTAAACAAAGGAAGCAGACAGTCAGTTCATGACCAAATTGTGATGTGTTTGTACATCTTACTTTACTGAACATTCTTGCTGCTTACAATTATCTCTATCTATAAAGAATTTTTCCGTGTAGTTTCAGTGGAAAATGTTAGTAAAAAATTAAAAAATTAATGAAAATTGTTAAAGATTGATAAGATAGATAGATAGATAAATTTTATTTTCCAAATTAGGTCCCCAGGGGGGCATATACACATAACATATATGATTGATACAACATACAGTATTTTACATAACATTGTAAAATAAACTATTGAAATAGTCATACAGGTATTATTTGTTAAATAAAAAAAAGTATTTGAGAGTTGCTACTCCAGAGATGTGGCAAACCCAATTTATTTATTGATTATAAAGGACAATAACTTCTTAGGGGGTCAATTGACCATTTTGGTCATTTTTACTTAATTTTTAGTCTTAAATTGCTGTACATTATTGCTGTTTACAGTTTATCTCTATCTATAATAATATTCAAGATAATAACACAAAACAGCTAAATTTCCTTAAAATTACCAATTTAGGGGCAGCAACCTAACAACGAGTTGTCTGATTCATCTAAAAATTTCAGGGAAGATAGATCTTGACCAGATAAACAATTTAACTCCATGTCAGATTTGTTCTAAATGCTTTGGTTTTTGAGTTATAAGCCAAAAACTGCATTTTACCCCTATGTTCTATTTTTAGCCGTAGCGGCCATCTTGGTTGGTTTGCCCAGTCACAAAACACATTTTTTAAACTAGATAGCCTAAATAATGATTCTGGCTATGTTTGGTAAAATGTGGCTCAGTAGTTTCAAAGGAGAAGATTTTTGTAAAAGTTAACTAAGATTTACGAAAAATGGTTAAACATTGACTATAAAGGGCAATAACTCCTATAGGGGTCAAATGACCATTTTGGTCCTGTTGACTTATTTGTAAATCTTACTTTGCTGAACATTTTTGCTGTTTTCAGTTTATCTCTATCCATAATAATATTCAAGATAATATCCAAAAACAGCAAAATTTCCTTAAAATTACCAATTCAGGAGCAGCAACCCAAGAATGGGTTGTCCCATTCATCTTAAAATTACAGGGCAGATAGATCTTGACCAGATAAACAATTTTACCAATTGTCAGATTTGCTCTAAATGCTTTGGTTTTTGAGTTATAATCCAAAAACTGCATTTTACCCCTATGTTCTATTTTTAGCCATGGCGGCCATATTTTTTGATGAAATGGGAATTAAAACACAATCTTTATTTTAGATACCCTAGGAATCAATCAGATGAAGTTTGGTTTGATTTGGTTCAGTAGTTTCAGAGAAGAAGATTTTTGTAAAAGTTAACGACGACGGACGTAGGACGACGGATGACAGACGCCGGACGCAAAGTGATGGGAAAAGCTCACTTGGCCATTCGGGCCCGGTGAGCTAAAAATTCAGAGACTATATGTATCTTCATGTATACAAACTACAAAGAACTTAAGAACCTAAATATACAGCTTTGCCAGAGCAATAGATACATCATGATATGAGCATATGGTGTATATACATGTATAAGATAGCATACTTTCCACGCAGAAAAATGACCTGCCGAAAACTTGCAGAGATTTCTATTTTGCAATGTTCATTTTGTTATCTGCATTGTATTTTAAAAGCAGAGACCCTTGGTTTTCCCGTTTGAATGGTTTTACACTAGTAATTTTGGGGCCCTTTATAGCTTGTTGTTCAGTGTGAGCCTAGGCTCCATGTTGAAGGCCGTACATTGACCTTTAATGGTTTACTTTTATATATTGTTATTTGGATGGAGAGTTGTCCCATTGACACCTACATCTTCCTACATGTATATCTATGGAATATATGTTGTCATTATTTGAGTTAGAGTTATCTTCCTTATTATTATTGTTGGTTGTATTTACAATGTATGCAAAATATTTTCAGCAAAACAAACAACTTTTTAATATTAAACTATACACAATTTGACGAACACCTCACTTTACAGCTTGATTTTTTAAAATTTATATCACTGCACAGCACTTCATGTATGTAACTGTGTTCTTACACATTTGTGTATTAAACTTAGACAAGACTCAATAGGTGATCCTAGAACAGTGATGGGTGGGGTCTGGTGGTTTGAAACCCACTTTTTTGACAGTCAATGCTACTGAATGGGGACATATTGTTTTTATCCTGCATTGGAAACCCCCTTCCCCCAAGTCTGCATAGATGCTTGGGAAAAAACACAAAACCAGAGTGAGGCAGTTAAATTCAATAATAATTTATTAATGTCTCACCATCAATAACACATCATTTTACCCTATTTTACTATGTAGTTAAATAATTATCCTTTACAATAGGTTAAATATGATGGCATGCCGGGGTCGGATTTAGAGGGGGGACAGGGGGACCATGCCCCACCCCCCTTTTCTTGGGGGAAAAGTTTGTTTCCAGGTTTTGGTGAAAAAAATAATTTGTTTAGGACCCTGAGAAAAAAAAATTGTTTGTTTCACCCTCAGCTGCCACTATAAGTAATGCTAAAATTGAAAGAAAAAAATTGTTTTCGGTTTGTCGCTAAAAAAATAGATTGTTCTTCGCCAAAGGCGAAAAAAAAAGTTTGCACAGAAAAAAAACCCATAGCCCCCCCCCCCCAGAAAATCAAATGGTTGCTGCCTAATATAAACTATTTCTTCCAAAAAACCAAAAGAGTAACTTGACATACACATATTGTTATTAATAAAATCAACAGATCCCATGCATTTTTCTGAATATTTGTTATCTATCATAAGTGTTGTTTTAATCTATTATAATATTTGGAAGTTTGTTTGGAAAAACATATCAAATTGTATTTATAATGCATGAATCAATAAAAAAAACACTTTTTTTTTTAATAAATTCGTAGTTTCATAGAAGGAAAAATATTGACAAATGTATAAAAATAATTTGTATCGTTTAAAAAGTTTCGCGTTTTGGAATATTTTAATCTTAATTTGTGTGTAACTGTAACAACAGTTTAGCGGGTATTAACACGTCTTATATGGCATTACATAATGATGTGTAAATTTCTACAAGATGGCCACTATGTGTACTGACCAAGGTCAACAAAAACTGACCCATCTGGTTATCGTGACCTAGCTTACCAAAGTTTTCTGCGCCTGTTCTCTGTGAAAAATGCTGCAATTGTGCCATTATATGCGGATCCATTCCAGGAGGAAATTCACAAAAATCACTTTCCGCCATGGTTTAAAATTTCAATATTTTTTCTATAAACATTGAACAGTTACGTCATTACAAACTTCGGCCTTGTCCATCCTTCATAATCAGACGAGTCCACTTTTTTCTATGGGGCTATCGATTTCCTATTGTGACTTTTGGCGATGATATTTGAGACAAAAAATATATCAAAAGTGCATGTGAACTTTGTGTTGATACAGTCTAGGTTGTCATTTTTGTGATTCAATAAAATATGTTGCTAAAGCGATCACCTCATTCACTTGCAAAGGCGAAAACAACTTTAGTTTAAACCCGTCCTAAAATCAATTCGTCCGTTACGCCAAACCGATAACTGACCAGTCACGTGATAATGTTTATTGATAAAATTTCACGCCACGTGCTTGCGAGGTATTGATCGTAATAAGCTCGAACTAAATAAGTATTTGTACATGTACTAATAAAAATATCCATCTCTATTTGTGTAATTGCATTTAGATTATATTGCCTCATTGACATGTTTTTTGGGTTTTTTATCGGACACACATATATGATATAAATAAAATTGTATTCTATAAGTCTGTTTTTATCTGAGACACATGTTATAGTAGTCTCAGGTTTTTATCAATAGATTTTGTTTAGGAACAAGGTCTGGTTATTAGGTATTTTATAGGTGCTTGTGTACAGGACACTTTTTGTAGACTTTTATTATTTTATCCCCCTTTTATTTAGACTCCATTTTTAATTTTTTTTTTTATTTTCTTTTAGTATATAGTATCATTACAACCGTGCATTAAACTAGGAATTAATGTCAATTGAAAAACATGATAATAATTGAAATAATAATAAAAAAAAATGTCAGAATTTAGAAAAAAGGGGGATGGCTAAAAAAAAATCCTGTCCAAAATACATCATGTACGTAAAATCGGTTACATCAGGGACAACATATTTACCAATAGAGACACGTTATCTCGGATATCGTGAAAATATGCCTCGATCTGTTTATATATGTAATGTTCACTCCTCGGCGTTCGAGATATTGCACATATATTTAAAAGTACTTCCAAACACGTTTTTGGCATGGGCCCCCTTTTCTGTTTGTGTTCAAAAAGAGGTTTTCTTCTTCTTTTTCTTTCTTTTTTTGTATGCGACATTCTTTACAATTTGCTGTTCTCTTCTCTTATTTTGAGGGACTCTAGATCGGGTTAGCGGATATTTACTTGTTTAATCATTGAAGTTTTAATTTATCTGTTTTTTTCGTATTGCCTATCTATTCTCAAAATTATCAATTTTGGCTTGCACCAATATTTGCATGGATATAGTGTAACGTTGATAGCTTGTATATGTTCCGAGTCACTGGACTTTGCGGAATAGTATACTGGCAGTGCGAAATGATAAATTTGAACCTTACACATACATGTATGTTCCTGTTTGAACAGAAAATCGAAAATAACAATGTTAGAAGAGTACTATACAAATCCTTGGTTGTATCATACTATGAACAATTATTATTCTTTAACTGTTATTTTCATTATACGGATATGGATTGTAAACTGCACATTGCTAGGGAAAAAAATGTTACCAACGTTAAAAAAATAATGATGTAATACAAAAAGACCGGAAATACGAAAAAAGATTTTAAACATTGATAATCAAAATTTTAATCTGCTAACCGAGTCCATGAGACAAAGGATTTGATTTTCAAGAAAAACCAAGGTACACGATTTCAAAGGGACATGCAAACTTATAAGCTGAAAACCGTAACCTTGTAAAATGTAACGCTTAGTAAATACTTGTTGGTACATTGTATCTTCAAGACCAGGAAGAACAAAAGTGCATTCTCCCCTCAAGACATAAATTTGTCAAAAATAACATTGTACATAAAATGTCAAAATAAAAATGACAAGTCCACTGATGATTCTTTTGTTTGTTTGTATGTATAGCCCCTGCTCGACAAATTAAATTTGTTGGTAGTTTTCAGATGAAAAATTTAGAACCCTAATGTAACTTAAAATGGAATATATTTTACTACTAATAAAATTAACGGTAACAATTTTCTTGCACCAGATGCGCATTTCGACAATACATGTCTCTTAAAGTCGATTCTGGTCGTTTCCACTTCTACAGTTCCAGAGTCATTGTACTTGATTGTTCAAATTTTGTGGTAACCAGATGATAGAGAACCTTTTTGAAATTGATTGAAATGAAGCAGATTGAATTCGATTTTTTTCATAAAGGGCATATAAATCAGTTACTCTTAGTTTCTACAGGCTAGGTAAAAGTGAGCACAGAGGTCAACTCATTAGGATTTTTAATCTGCAATTTTTATCTAAATCGAATTAAATTACCAAGTGAAGATCACCATTTTAAAAGGGAAGTTCTAAACCCAGAATAAAAGATGGGGGGGGGGGGGGGGGGTGTGTCTCAATTGTTAAACCATATATTCTTATTCAATTGCATTTATCTTGAAAAAAAGGGGGGTTCCAAACCCCGGAATACCCATGGGTCTGCAACTGTTCTGTCACACCCGGTCCAAACTTAGTGGGAGGGTTGCAAATGCGGATTTAGAGGGGGGCTCAGAAGCCCTGTCCCCTTTTCTTGGAAAAGTTTGATAGAATATGTAGGGAATCACTGAAGCATGACTGGAGTGGGTCCCCTCTTAGGCAGTCAGTGGGCCCCCACTTGTGAAAATTTCTGGATCTGCCACTGGGTTGAGTGTTGAAAACATGTTTAACCTTGTCACATTCTTTGTGTGCCTGTCCGAAGTGAAGAGCCTGTAGTCAGTTTATTTCATCCATAATTGTTTTTCGTAAATGGTTTTGTTATAAATTAGGCTGTTCTTTTTCTTTATTGATTTGCTTCATATTTTTCATGTTGGGACTTTAATAGGTGACTATATGGTATGGGTTTTTCTTATTGTTGAAGGCCATCCCGTTGCCTACAATTGCATATATCCACACCATAAACTCTAGTGAAATGTTGTTTTGGCAAGCATACCACATTTCCTTATGTTTATATTTTCTTCTTGTTTCACTAAAATCGTCTCCCAATCTATTTTTTCACAAAAATTTGAAGTAAGAAAAAGTAAGCAGTTGATAGATGAAGCTGTTAATATAGCCAATACACATATCCTTGTGTCATAATGTTTCGGAGTTCAAACCACTTCAAACCCTAGCATTATAGACCTCAATATCAGTCATGGTTGCAAAGGTTTTACCACACCTTTAATCTGAATGGCATCACATCATCGATATCAGTCACTGTTGCAAATGCTTTACCAAACCCCTACTTTGTATAACATCACATAAAACACATCTTCTTGAGGTAAAAACTAAAGTGTCTATGAAATGGGGTTTTCAATATCACACATCGAATCAACCCTCAACCATTATAATCCCACAAGCAGAGATCTTGGGATTATATTGGCATCTCTGGTTGATACAGATGTGATATTGAAAAAGCCATATGATATTCTCTATAAATGTCTCTGTTACATATTACATTCCCATTGGGTTCTTTTAATATTCCAACACACCCCATCTCGAGTACAAAGGATTGACTGGGTTATGAAAAAAAAGTTACAATTCTTCCTAGATATTATAAAATACTTATATTTATATTAGTTCCTGTCTGTAGAATTATACTTCCCCAATAATCCTCTTTATTTGTGACAAAATCTAGCAAAAGGTTTTGACCAATTTATGATATCAATTTTGCTGATGGAAAAGTTTCTGTAATGAAACTATTATAGCTCATTGAAATCCAACAACTCACCTCATCTTGAAGTAGTAGCAAAGTATATATTATTTTAAATTAAGCTTTTTAGGTCATAGCACTAAGGGTGTCTAGGGCATAATCATATGGTAACTTTGGTCTTCTTCTGACATGAAATGTATATTCAATTGACAGCTTATCACCTGCAATACAACATTTCTTTATATATAATTTAAAATTAGTGTAAGAGAGGTAATCCAAACTTACACAACATTGTACTTTTTGTACATATGTTTGGATTACCTCCCTTGCACTGTTTTTAAATTATTTTTAATTATCCTTTAGCCAGGAAACCCTTTTTATTTCCCCTTTTCTGCCCCTTATTCCTAAACTGTTTGAGCCATAACTTCCCAATGTCAATCATAACCATCCCTTTGTGGTATGGAAACTTGTTGTATAATTTCATAGAGATTCAAACATTGTTCCACGGGTTATTGTCTGGAATCTAGAAAAATACTTATTTGGGCCCTTTTTTGAGGTCGTATATATAAAAACTGCAAAATTTCCTTAAAATTACTCATTCAGGGGCGGCAAGCC
This sequence comes from Mytilus trossulus, assembly GCF_036588685.1. Lineage (NCBI taxonomy): Eukaryota > Metazoa > Mollusca > Bivalvia > Mytilida > Mytilidae > Mytilus > Mytilus trossulus. Next base: position 38,576,587 of record NC_086374.1, on the reverse strand, counting down.
AGCAACAGGTTGTCTGATGCATCTGAAACTTTTTGCACCACTGATGAACATGTTTACACCTGTTAGATTTGCTTTAATGCTTTAGTTTTAGAGATATAAGTCAATCAAAGCCTGAAAGGCTGTAAAAGCAATTGCTGCCATGTTTATGTGTTGGGGACTTTTTTTTCATCCACATATATTTAAGAATTAAACATGACAGGAGTGTTGTCTAGTGAGAATTAAGAAGGTTTTAACTTTATATCAATTAAAGACTTTAGCAGAAAGTCATTTTTAATATGTTTTATATTTCACAAGGAGACAACACGTTTACCAGGCTAAAGTTGGGGTCAAATATACATGTGCTGAAACATATAACTCCAAGAGAAATTATAATGGATTATCCCCTAGTAGTGTTTGTAACTGGGCAATAATTTCCTTTATTGATTTAATTTTCATAATTAATTTAAATTTAACACTTCAGTAAAAACATTTCAACTTTCCAGACGCAAATGTTGAAAAACGGGAAAGAAACAAAATATTTTACAAGACATAAACATGTAAAAAATAAATATATATTTCAGCTGACTAAAAATATTTTCTTAAAAACTAAGTCCCAAACATTATTGCTCAGTTGATATGTGTCATCCTCATGCGGTACGAGATAACTATAATTCTCGTGCAATCCCGAAAAGAGGGGCCATCACAGACAAACATGACATTAAATCGTCATTAAACGAACAAGAACAAACAGCTCTAAGTTGCTTTGATATTTATCCAATTTTCAGGAAACATTGTGAAAGTGATCTTCAATATTTCGAAAACATGTGAAATAAAATTGCAAACACGGTGGACCGTCGAGGGTCAACAAACGTAGTAGACTCGTCCATTGGAAAGACGAGGATAATGGTTTTATCATTTGTCATGCATACCCAGTTTTGAATATGATATCCAAAAAGGATGTACTTTTTTTAATCTATGAAACTAGAAAATTCCACATTGTAAATATCTCTTCATCTGGACTGAATTGGCATCTATCACGTTTGGACGGGTCCATTTCATTAGTAAGGTGATCGATAAATCTTACGGAGTTATGACAAAAAAGGAAAACAAACTTATTGTTAGGTGTTTTTAACAAGGGTTTCGTTCCTCTAAATTATTTGCGCAAACAAATCAACAAAATAGGTCAGTTAACTTTGTCTATTTTTAGATTACAGGTAATCATTTGACACTACGTATAACCTGATAACCTGTGTAGTGATTTTGATTTTACGATAAATTTATGAATGAACGACAATTTTATGAATGAACAAGAGCACCTGACCTCTTTCTTAAAAAAAAACCAATTAAACATATAAATTAACAACCGTATATTATAAAAGATAATTCAAACACAATTTTCAATACTAAATCAACAACTGAAATGATTCCATATTTTGTTGAAACATCGTACGAACGGAAAACGGAATCGCAGGTATAAAAATGCATTTTTTTCACTCGGACGTCTATGTTTTTTGATAGTCAAACGGTTGTCCCCCTAAATACAAAAATACATCTACAAGAACGTATGCTGAAACTTCTTAAATCCACTAACGTTTTTCAAAAGTTTCAAGCTATGTATTGCATTAGAAAACATACATTGGTGTTTAAGAATGACAGACCAGGAGCCTGTTTAACAAAATACTATGGCTTGATCTGGGCGGAGTCTCTGATCTGGGTCACAAAGATGGCCATACGCGACGGCATGAAAGCAATTGCTTTAAAAACTGCATACAACCCCCATGTTCTATTATTAGCCATGGGGGCCATCTTGGTTTTTGGGCAGGGTCATAGGATACATTATTAAACTAGATACCCTAAGGATGATGTATGCCATGTTTGGTTTCATTTGGCCCAGTAGTTTCAGAAGAGAAGATTTTTGTAAAAGTCAACAGATGACGCCAATGCCAAGGCCATTGCTGACGCCAGACGCTGCCTGACACCAAGTGGGGCATCTTGGTTCGCAGGTGGGGTCATCAGACACTTATTTAAAATTCTGATTGTGGCCAAATATGTTTTTTGTCTCAGTAGTTTCAGAGGAGAATTACTAACTCAGGGGCAGCAACCCAAGAATGGGTTGTCTGATTCATCTGAAAATTTCAAGGCAGATTGATCTCAACCTGTTATCATTGTTACTCGGTCAGATTTGCTCTAAATACTTTAGTTACAGAGATATAATCCAAAAACTGCATTTTACCCCTATGTTCTATTTTTCAGCCATGAAGGTCATCTTGGTTGGTTGGCCTTGTCATATGACACATTTTTGAAACCCCAATGATGATTGTGGCCAAGTTTGGTTTCAGAGGAAAATATTTTTGTAAAAGTTAACGACAGATGACGAACTACATTTGAGGAAAAAAGATCACTTGGCCATTTGGGCTTGGTAAGCTTAACTAGAGGCTCTCAAGAGCCTGTGTCGCTCACCTGTTACTGTATTAACTGATGTCGGTCATCTTGGTTGGTAGGTGGGGTCATTAGACACTTTTTTTTAAACGATACCATAGTGATGATTGTGGCTACGTTTAGTTTAATATGGCCCATAGTTTTAGAAAAGAAGATTTTTGTACAAGTTACAAAATTGACAAAAATTTGTTCAAAATTGACTATAAAGGGCAATAACTCCTTAAGGGGTACTGTTACAATTTTTATCATGTTGACTTATTTGTAGATCCTACTTTGCTGAACAAAATTGCTGTTTACAGTTTATCTCTATCTATAATAGTATTCAAGATAATAACCAAAAAATGCAAAATTTCCTTAAAATTACCAATTTTAGGCCAGCAACCCAATAACGAGGGGATAGATCTTATTCTGATGGACATTTAAATTTTGAAAGATTTGCCCTAAATGTCTTAGTTTTAAAGATATAAATCAAAAACTGCATTTTACCACTATGTTCTAATTTTAGCCATGTCGGCCATTTTGTTTGGTAGGCGGTGTCATCGGACACATTTTTCAAACTATATACCACAATGTTAATTATCGCCAAGTTTGGTTTAATTTGGCCATGTAGTTTCAGAGAAGAAGATTTTTGTACAAGTTACAAAAACTGACGAAAATTTGTTAAAAATTGACTATAAAGGGCAATAACTCCTTAAGGGTATGACTGACAATTTTGGTCATGTTGACTTATTTGTAGGTTTAACTTTGCTGAACATTATTGCTGTTTACAGTTTATCTCTATCTATAATAGTATTCAAGATAATAACCAAAAACTGCAAAATTTCCTTAAAATAACCAATTCAGGGGCAGCAACCTCACTGGTATTAAAGAGATAATAGTAACTGCAATTACGATTATCCCAATATGGCGAGGGCAGATATAGGTAAAATCTTTACAGTCATTTTACTCAAATGTAGCATGTTTTTGTCACTAGTTACTCAGCTGCAAGGTTTTTCTGTACCATTACATCATATTTGAATCGTAACGGTGCACTTGAATTGTCTAAGCGCTTTGAAAATTGCCGTTGAAAAATTCGGGATGATAATCGTAACTCAGAATAAAAGATAATCGTAATTATGGTATTAAAAAATGCAAAGATAATCGTAACTGTATAGTGTTTTATTGATATTGACACAAAAAACGTATATCTGATAGCACATGATGAAATTATGGAGATGAATTAATCACGTTTCAACATCTTATGACATATCTTTTTGTGCATATATCATTAATGGTTCTAATGAAAACAGCTACATGCTATTATATTATAAAATTGGAAGTGTGAACAAGCTTTAAGAAATTTTGATATGGGAAAAACACGAACTATGTTAAAATACAGAAAACTCCCAAGAACTAGGAATGTCACAAAATATGGGAATGAGCGATGAGGCAATTTTATAGGAAGTTATGATATATGGCAATACTTGTCAGGGGAAACGCATGTGTCACCCTACATCAGAATTGTGAGTAATAAAATTGAGAATGGAAATCGGGAATGTATCACAGAGACAACAACCCGACCATAGAAAAAACAACAACAGAAGGTCACCAATAGGTCTTTAATGTCGCGAGAAATTCCCACACCCGGAGGCGTCCTTCAGATGGCCCTAAGACTGTTAAAGAATATTGATTTATCCTAAATAAAAACAGAGTAAATATAATAATTATTGTTTTTAATCATTTAATGCAGGTGGCTATGTGTGCTATTTCTTCCCCCGGGAAGCGACTGCTGGTTCAATTCTAGTCCATACCCGTTATGCCATAATGAAGTAGGAAAGACGTTTAGTATTCGCAAGAGACAGTTTGACGAGAAATAAAGAACAACAGTTTTGCACTTTTGGGATATGGGATATTGCTAATCTCCCTCCATTTTCTCCCCCTAAAAAACACCTTAAACGCGCACATAACATTGAAACTTTGAAAACAATTAGAATATCTACTTACCACAATACCTGACCCGACAGCTGCTTCATTGTCAATATATTGAACAGGTACATAGATATAGGAAGATGCGGTGTGAGTGCCAATGAGACAACTCTCCATCCAAATAACATTTTTTTTAAAAAGTAAACCATTATAGGTCAATGATTGATTGATTGATTCTCTTTATTTCCTCCATTATACTGAAGATTTACATTTTATAACACAAATATACTAATTACAAGTAATGAACAACATATAATTACAGGCTACAATTAACGCACACGCACACAAACAAACAAAAAAAACATTGTTACTTATACATATGTATATCTATATGCTACATTTGTTTAGTTAAGATATTTCAGTGACCAAAATTAAACCTATGCTCAGATAATTCGACTTTAAATTTACCGTACAGATAAAATATATGATCTGCCAAGCAACACATCATGTTTCTCCAGTTGTCAGAGTTCACAGATTGCATAAAATCTGTAATTCCACCAAGTAAGGCTACGATTATATCGCTAAAAAAAAATCAACTTGTCGAAATTTTTATTTCTAGAGTTATTTTAAATACCTCTATTGTAGACCTGTTTGTAAATAAAAAGTGCAATCTTAAATACTCTTTAAAATGATATCATTTTCATAATGTATGTACTGTTTCACAGGGGACATTTGTCCACTACGAAACTGCTTTTAAACGCACATCGTATTGCATTTTAATGTCTCCTATAGACATTCTAGTTTGTTTTAATTTATAAACTAGAAAGATCTCATTTTTTTTCTGAATGTGAGAACCATTTTTTATCGATAAATATTAGACAGTACTTCACATATGAACGTACAACTTATGTTAAGTAGTGGAAGTTTTCATGAGTGTCGAGTGGACAAAACCGTTTGGATCTTATAAAGATCAAAAACATTTTTTTAAAGTGGCTGGGACCAAAACATCACGGTTTTGGAAAAAAAACCGCCAATAAATCTGGAGATATATAAGTAAATTTGTCTTAAATATTAACCTGTAAGTTTCTTCATTTTTTTATTTTCCGTTAATGTCATCAATTAACTGTACATTTGCATTTTAATACACACAATACCATTGAAACGCTGAAAGTCACATTTAATTTTTCAGTTACTATTATCCAATAAAGAAATTACGATTATCAAACAAGAAAAATTCCATAGAGTTACGATTATCATCCCGAATTTTTCAACAGTAATTTTCAAAGCGCTTAGACAATTCCAGTGCATCGTTACGATTCAAATATGATGTAATGGTATAGAAAAACCTTGCAGCTGAGTAACTATTGACAAAAACATGCTACATTTTAGTAAATTGACTGTAAAGATTTTACCTATATCTGCCGTCGCCATATTGGGATAATCGTAATTGCAGTTACTATTATCTCTTTAATACCAGTGAACCTAACAACGGGTTGTCCGATTCATCTGAAAATTCTAGGGCAGATAGATCTTGACCTGATTAACAATTTTATCCCATGTCAGATTTGCTCTAAATGTTTTGGTTTCAAAGATATAAGCCAAAATATACATTTTACCCCTGTGTTCCTTTTTTAGCCATGGCGGCCATCTTGGTTGGATGGCCAGGTCACCGGACACATTTTTTAAACTAGATACCCCAAGGATGATTTTGGCCAAGTTTGGTAAAATTTGGCCCAGTAGTTTCAGAGGAGAAGATTTTTGTAAAAGTTTACGGAAGACGGACGACGGACCAAGACGACGGACGCCAAGTGATGAGAAAAGCTCACTTGACCTTTCAGGTCAGGTGAGCTAATAATGGCATCAACATATGAATTAACAATTTTAGTGTTTTTTGCTAACATATATTATACACTAAAATCTTTTATTGATAGAAAATATACAAAAAAAACATTCTGAAAAACTGTTTTATTTTTAATTCAGTTAGCAAATGTACAAAACATGAGTTAGTAAAACACTTTTTGTGATATAAGAGAACCCCAACATAAAATGATAGGAAAATATATTTATTTCTTTTTATTCGGTACATTTTGTAATAAAAACGATTAACCTTTTGGATTTATGTATTTTTCCCACACACATTTTATGTTTATTGACAACTAATTGTCAGGAAATGAAAAGAGCCATTAACCACCAATTAACAGGTTAGCCTAAGCTTGTAAAGGAAATTTGTATTTTGTTTTTGTTGTTTTCAAGTAAATCTATTATTGCTTACAATGTATTATTTTTGAAATTATAACATAAACAAAGTACTTGAAAGCACTGAAGGGTTAAGATTGCTTTAATTTATCAGTGTGAAGGAAAATTAAACAGTATAATGTATAAAGCATTGGTTGATGGACAAGGGAAGATAACTCCAATTCCAAAGATTACTTTAACAATAGCATCATTGATATTTATAGAACAGATATAAGATTAATTTTCCCAAAAAATTCGTGCAATATAGAATTATATTAAAAAAAAATGCTTGCTCAACATGGAATGGAAATGACAATGCCCCTAAACATAGGAATGATGTTCACTAAAACCAAAGTTTTTGACAGAATTATAACAAACTCAAAAGTGGTGTATAAATAAATATAAAAAAGAAGATGTGGTATAATTGCCAATGAGACAACTCTCAACAAACATATAAGTTTATATATATTGTTTTTATGCATTTCCAAAGATTACATTTAAATTTAAAGTAGGTCACACATTTGTGATTTATTAAAAAACTAATAAAAATGATTTCAAGCAACAGAGTGTGAAAATATGACCCATTTACTATGAATTATACAGAGAAAAAAACATTATAATATGATTAGAAGGTAAACTTAATACATAATTGAAATAAAATATGAGAAAAAAGCTCTTATAAAATTCTTTCAGAATATCAAAGGAAAAAGTTGAGTCTCTGTGGCGTATGTTTTTTCTTGCTACATGTATTTATACATAAAACAGAAAAAATTCCTGAAGTTTCCTGTAAAATTAAACTTACTTAAACTTGCAATGTTTAAAAAATTCAAATCAAGCAAAGTTCTTCTTCTTTGTAAAGATATGAGTATTCATAACTTAATATCATATAAATTTGATCATTTAAATGAAAATACTTAATAGTAAATTGCATTCCTGTATCAACATTTTCTGACCTTATTAAATATATAGACTTATTGTGTTTGGCCATTTTACAATGCAAGATGGCGGAGGTCACCCATACGACCTGCGACATAACTTAAATAAACCTTGATTTAAATTTCATAAATATCTCGCAAGAATTTTACCCTCGAAAGTGACACAATGTATTCGTATGTAGAATATACATTTCTATGGGACAAAATTTCTGGAAAAATAATCGATCTGCTGATTTCAGACTAATCCAACACATTGCTGAGGTTAACCATAACTATCTGGCATATACTGTACACTTGAAAGCACTAACAATGCACTTCAAAGTACAAACCTGCTAACTTTCTTGATTTATGGGAGATATATGGGGGATATCCCTCATGAGTAGTATTGACCTGAATGTTGAAATTCTTTAATATATAAACTGAACACCTCAAAACAAATATTCAATTGATTTAAAAGAGTAACAAAGCACATACACCCCCATTCAAACAATGTATTACAATGAAGTAGATTATAAACACTTATGACAAAATAAGAGGAGCAAATAATGTTTCTTGCACTTCGAATTCCTTAAGGAGATTTGAAAATTTGGCAGGTATATCAATTATTTTTAGAATAACATTTCTATGGGACATAACTCCTGTAAAAATAATTGATAAGTGCTGATTTTGGTACTTATTTGAGACTTTGATGATGTTAACCTTTAGTATGCATTTCATGAACATATAGCAAGAACTATACACCTGTTGCTAGTGACAACAACAGTGTACAGTTTAAAATAAGCGTATCCAAGCTAGTGTATCACAGGAAAATTGCTGAAAATCTGAAGGTCTGTCTCAAAACTCTAGAAAGACCAACAGAATAATTTTTGAAATTGAAAAGGACGTTTCTATCACCAATTCAAATCATTTCATACAAGTTAAATAGAGTTTGATCAAAGCATTCTTAGGTTGTTTGATCAAAGCATTCTTAGGTTGTTTGATCAAAGCATTCTTAGGTTGTTTGATCAAAGCATTCTTAGGTTGTTTGATCAAAGCATTCTTAGGTTGTTTGATCAAAGCATTCTTAGGTTGTTTGATCAAAGCATTCTAAGGTTGTTTGATGTGTGGACAGAAACACAGACATCTACGAAAGGTGTACACAGAATCACGCACATGATGGCAGACAGACTATCTTTAATACTGACTGTTAATTTAGATAAAAAGGTAAATGATGGTAATGAAAACAGCAGTCAATATTTAATTAAAGTGAGGATGTTAAAAAGTACTTTGATGCTAGTACTGTTGTCTTCTGTTAAACACCACATAGCTTGGAGGGTTTTTATTATAGATTGTAAAATCTATCCCTTTGATATGATTGAAACCCATTTGACATTCCTCCTTCATCATTCTGCGTTTTCATCTTCTGAGATGATATTTTCTTCCTCATCCTCCTCATTTTCTGTGTGTAATTCCTCATCATTAAAACTGTCATATTCTAATAGTTCTTGATCATTCACATGCCATGAGTCTCCTTCAATAAAACTAGCAAACCTGTTTAAAAAAATACAAAAGAATATATTTTTGTGAGAAAACCCAATAGCAGATAAGTGTTTTTAAAGTGGCTCTACATATTGTACCATAGCTAAGCTCCGTCTACAGTCTACTGGCCTCTAAGATTCTAGTTGGGTTTCATTCATTACTTTTTGTGACATTTTAATTTTTGTTGATATGACTGGTACAGGTGTAACCTTTTTATGTTTTCAATAAATAAATAAATATATATAGTTTGTTAAAAAGTAATCACAGAGTCATTTCCTTTTAACAAGTTCCTTAAGGGCAAAATATTATGAATTCCTTGTCCATTAATATCTAGCTTGAACAAGGCAAAATTAAGGCATTGGAATAAGGTAAACTGCTTTGCAGAATTTGTGAAAATCATGCAATCAAGTATCGTGAAAACACCATTTGTCTGCAATAATTGAGAATAGATTACAAATCAGATACCCGGCAGGGCACAGCTTGATTCAACCACAGAGGTCTAATTCTGAACAGTTGGGGCAAGTATGGACACAACATTCATGCTTGATAGAGCTCTGAATTTGGATTGTGATTAAGCAGTTGACACAAAATATGTTTCTGACACAGAATGAATGTGGTCTAAGAACTAAAAATAATCAAATTGGACATTTACCCATTATGGTCCAATATCCAAAATCTAAATACATGGTTAGATTCAGTATATCAAAGAACCACATATATTCTTTTTTTGTTGAAATAAAAAAAAAAGTTAAATTTTTGACCCCCATCATTGCCCATTAGGACCAATTTGAAAACTGGGTCCATAATAAACAAGAACAAGAGGCTCTCAAGAGCCTGAATCGCTCACCTGAATTTTTTTGGTTTAATCTCTCATCAATGATTATTTTGGCTTTTCAATTTATTTAAATGTTCTTTGAATCATCCTATTTTCTTCAAAAGCAAAAAAAAATTCTATTTTAGCCATAGGAGCTATGTTTCTTGACATACAAGGAAATGAAATATAAAATTTATACTAGATACTCTTTTAAAGTAAGTCAACATGATGAACAAATTGTGAAAAAAGTCTTTAAAGGGCAATAACTCCTTAAGAGGTCAATTGACAATTTTGGTCAAATTGACTTATTTGTAGATCTTACTTTGCTTAACATTTTTGCTATTAACAGTTTATCTGTATCTATAATAATATTCAAGATAATGACCAAAAACTGCAAAATTTCCTTAAAATTACCAATTAAGTGGCAGCAACCCAACAATGGGTTGTTTGATTCATCTGATAATTTCAGGGCTGATAGATATTGACCTAATGAACATTTTTACCCCATCTCAGATTTGCTCTAAATGCTTTCATTTTTGAGATATAAGCCAAAAAATGCATTTGACCCCTATGTTCTATTTTAAGTAACGGCGGCCATGTTTTTTTATGAATCAAAAATCGAAGCACACACTTTGTGCAGGATAATCTAAGAAACAATCATGCTAAGTTTCATCCAAATCCATTCAGTAGTTTCAGAAGAGAAGATTTTTAAAAGTTAGCAAATATGATGAACAAATTGTGAAAAATTGTCATTTAAGGACAATAACCCCTTAAGGGGTCAGTTGACAATTTTGGTCATATTAACTTATTTGTAGATCTTACTTTGCTGATCATTTTTGCTGTTTACAGTTTATCTTTATCTATAATAATATTCAAGATAATGACCAAAAACTGCAAAATTTCCTTGAAATTACCAATTAAGTGGCAGCAACCCAACAATGGTTTGTTTGATTAATCTGAAAATTTCAGGGCTTATAGATCTTGACCTAATGAACATTTTTACCCATTTCAGATTTGCTCTAAATGCTTTTTTTTTTGAGATATAAGCCAAAAACTGCATTTGACCCCTATGTTCTATTTTAAGAAACTGCGGCCATGTTTTTTGACGGATCAAAAATTGAAGCACACACTTTGTGCAGGATAATCTAAGGAACAATCATGCTAAGTTTCATCCAAATCCATTCAGTAGTTTCAGAGGAGAAGATTTTTTAAAGTTAGCAAATATGATGAACAAATTGTGAAAAATTGTCATTAAAGGACAATAACCCCTTTAGGGGTCAATTGACAATTTTGGTCATATTAACTTATTTGTAGATCTTACTTTGCTGATCATTTTTGCTGTTTACAGTTTATCTTTATCTATAATAATATTCAAGATAATGACCAAAAACTGCAAAATTTCCTTAAAATTACCAATTAAGTGGCAGCAACCCAACAATGGGTTGTTTGATTCATCTGAAAATTTCAGGGCTGATAGCTCTTGAGCTAATGAATATTTTTTACCCCATGTCAGATTTGCTCTAAATGCTTTCGTTTTTGAGATATAAGCCAAAAACTGCATTTGACCCCTATGTTCTATTTTAAGTAACGGCGGCCATGTTTTTTGACGGATCAAAAATCGAAGCACACACTTTGTGCAGGATACTCTAAGGCACAATCATGCTAAGTTTCATCCAAATCCATTCAGTAGTTTCAGAGGAGAAGATGTTTGAAAAATTGTTAACGACGACAGACGACGACGACGACGGACGCCAAGTGATGAGAAAAGCTCACATGGCCTTTTAGGCCAGGTGAGCTAAAAATCTAAGTACATGTTTAGATTCAGCATATCAAAGAACACCAAGAATTAAATTTTTGATAAAAACAAACTAATTTTAATTTTGGCCCCTTTGAACCTTAATGTACATGATGTAGACCAATTTGAAACCAGGACCAACAAGAATGTGTCCCCATCCCCATCTACACTATCATTTTCTATGTTTAATGGACCGTGAAAACGAATGATCGAATGGATGCACAGACCAGAAAACATAATGCCCTTAAATGGGGCATAAAAATTAAGACCCTTAATATACAGTTAGAATCGGCATATCAAAGAACCCCAATAATTAGATTTTTGAGGAAATCAAACAAAGTTTAATTTTGAACTCTTTTGGCCCTAATCTCTAAACAGTTGGGACCAAAAACCCCAAAATCAATTTCAACCTTTCTTTAGTGGATGTAAACCTTGTGTTAAAATTTAATTGATTTCTATTTACTTATACTAAAGTTATTATCTGAAAATCATCTGTCTTTGGACAAAGCTGACGATGATGCAGACAACGTGATACCAATATATATGATATACAACAGAATTTTTTATAATTTTTGTTGTCGTATAAAAAAATACCTGATTCAACAATAAAATGTTTACCTATCAGGACTTTTGAGTTTACTGATAACTTTCCATGGTTTACATTCAGGACTCTTGCAAAACTTTCGTAAATCTTCCAAAGCCTTCTTTGTTTCTTCATACCCTTGTTTTTGGTATTCTTCTTCTGTTAATAATCTAACTTTAGGTTTGAATAATTTATATCTAAAAAATCAAAGAAAATCTCTCAATCAGATTTATAATAAAGAAATGAGCTAATCAGCAAATATATGTTATAAATCCTGTGCATAGTATTTATGACTAAACAAGAGGCTCTCAAGAGCCTGAATTGCTTTTTTACATCATCTTTTGTTTAAGAGTTTAAGTGTCCAATTTCATCATAGTTTTTTTTTGTTGGTTTAATGTAAATTAATAAGTGTTAGAAAACATGATAAACAAATTTTGTAAAATTGTCCTTAAAGGGCAATAACTCTTTATGGGGTAATTGACAATTTTGGTCATATGAACTTATTTGTAGATCTTACTTTGCTGAACATATTTGCTGTTTACAGCTTATCTTTATCATTAATACTATATTCAAGATAATAATAAATAAACTGCAAAAATACCAATTTAGTGGCAGCAACCCATCAATGGGTTATAAGATTCATCTGAAAATTTCAGGGCTGATAGAACTTTACCTTATAAACACTTTTCCCCTTGTTAGATTTGCTCTAACTGCTTTGGTTTTTGAAATATATGGTTGGAATTGGTTCAGTAGTTTCAGAGGAGAAGATGTTTGAAATAGTTTATACCAGACAGACGACGGACGCCAAGTGATAGCTAAAGCTCACAGTTCCTTTGGAACGATGAGATAAAAATCTGTTTAAAAAGCTGTGTTTTAGGTATGACTTCAGATAAGACACTCCCTTCTTCCAGTACACGTATTTACTGGCATACTATAGAAATCAGGAAAATAAGGTGGTCCAGAATTGAAGAAATGGAAATTGTTGCCACTGTTTGTTCTGCAATCCCTTATACATAATATATTTTTTTTAAATATTCAAAGTTGTTATGAAATCAAGCAAACATTCATCAATCAAAATAACATGGTTAAAAATTGATATAATAACTGACAAGTTAGCAAAGAAGGCCCAAATGTTGAGGATTTTCCTGTAGATTTCAATATATCTGAGATATTTTATATAAACCCCTTTTAAACTAGATGTGTGGGTATAATAATGTATGCCCCTGTCTGCAGCCTTCTTGTAAGGTGTTTTAAAACAGAAACTTATTGCAAATAAAGCCTTTTAGTCATCATTATTCACAATTATTAATATACCAAACATTAGTTCTTACCTGAAATATCTAGTTAGTTTATTACTATATAATCCTTTAGGTAAATTATACATTGTCAATATCGCTATTATTATAGCTACAGAAATCTTAGGTATTTGAGTCCCTTGATAAATCATTAAGAGACCTAAAGCCTGAATTAACCACTGTAAAATATTAAGGCTTTTCTTGTCTGTGATTGGTCCATATTTATAACATGCACCAAAACTTAGAAATCCAGTCAGAGCAATGTATCCTAAGATCCATTTCCAATATGACATAATTGTTGATGAAAATGAGGTGGCAAAAAGTTGCCAAAAATACATTGATGCACAACAGCTTGATAAAACCATCAAATATCCAAGTTTCTTCAGGCTCTGAAAAACAAAAAAATACAATATCATATTATGCTAAAACAAGAGGCTGTTAGAGTGAAAGCAAACAGGATTTCCTGCAGAGGTCGAAACCCTAAACAGTTGAGCAAGTATGGACACTACATTTAAGCTTAAAACAGCTCCCAATTTTGATTTTGATTGAATAATTGATACAGTATAGGTTTTTGACACAAAAGGAATGTGGTCAAAGAACTATTTTTTTCTAGTAACTAGTGGCCTAGTAGTTGGTTTACGCTGATCCAGATGCTTAATACAAAGAAGAAAATATTACATTCATATTCAGGTCAGTATTTTCATGACAGATATAATAGTAACAAAAAGACAAAAAGATTAGCTTATACACACAATGACAGGCTACCAGACTTACACTGTTGTGGTCTATGTACAACTGTAAAATTAAATCAATAGAGAAACCATTACCTGTGGGAAAACTCTGTGGAGAACTATCATCAGGATGAGTAAAGATGCTATAATACCAAGTGATACACCTGAGCCATATTGTAAATTAACATTCCTGAAATTATAATATGAAACATAATCAGTCTTTTCAAAATAAAAATCAAAGATCAGTTAGTTTTAATAGATATCAATACAAAACAATATGTCTTCTACAGCAAACAGAAAAGTTTATAATTGAGAACAAAAACCCATTTCTTTTTTTCAAATCTGTACTTTTCATGTTTGCATAGCTTTAAATTAAACTGTTAGTTAAAGTCAGTTCCTAAAATGTGTATTTAAAATCTGTACTCAGGGTCTAATAGAGAGCACAGGAGACTGACCTTAATGTAGTTATGTATAGTTTTTAAAATCTATCAGACAGACTTCCCCTAAATCTATAGACACGTGAAAATACTTCAGTACTCAAATCAACCTTGCTGTTACATTAAATATGCTGCAATTCTCAAGATACCAGTGCTGTAAATAGCAAATACATGTAGTACAAAGTGGCTTATTGGGGCTGATTATATAGTAGTTTTAAATATAATCTAGTCATGCAAGAAGTGAAATGATACGTGTCGCAAACAGAATATATTCATGTTCAATTGATGATTAAATTACAATAAATGCTCATCTTATTAATATGAAAAACACAATTAATATACTAAGATTGTTAAGACCTTTTCAACTGACATTATAGTTTGTTCATATGTTGTGTTGTAACACCCTGGTCCCCAAATTGAAAAAAAGAAGGTTGGTAGCCCACAAACTTGTATGACCCAGTCACATTCAGTATGTTCCAAGTCAGGAACCTGTAATTCAGTGGTTGTTGTTTGCGGTTGTATATCATATTGGTTTTTTGTTCATTGTTTTGTTTACAAATAAGGCTGTTAGCTTTCTCATTTGAATTGTTTAAGATTTGTCATTTGGTGGCCTTTTAAAGCTGAATATGCGGTTGAGGTTTTGCTCATTGTTGAAAGCCAGAAGGCGACCTATAGTTGTTTTTTTCTATGTTGATTGATTGACTGGTGTTTAATGCCAATTTCACCAAAATTGTGTTGTTTTGTGATTCAGTTTCTATTTAAGAAGGAAGTTGGAGTGCTCAGAGATAATCACTGACCTACTGTTGAAAAACCAACAATACCTGTCCATTAATATTATAGATGAGCGCACCTGCAACTTGCCGATTTCCAACGCAAAAAAAATCAATCCCAGGTATAGATAAATACTTACTGACTAAGGTGTCTGGCATACAAAAAGATTAACAATCCAAGAAACAGGTAAGCCACATACCATAACTCTATTCCTGATGTAAAAACAAAAACAAAAATAACTTTACCTTTATTTTTAAGTGTTTCAAAAGAAAGACATTTGATATCAAAATAATGTTTACGAAATGATTGGTTTGTTATTACTGATAAAAGTGTGTTAGATAGTGAATATCCAGTCTGTTTATGTAATGAGGATATTCAATAGAGTGGTCAAAACAGTCCTGTATTTTCTACCTCTTTGAACAATCATTTACTACTGATAACAGAAAAAAAAATTGGTGTGCTTTTAAGTAAAATTGGAGTGACTCATTCATTACAAGATAAATTTCACTTACTCTTATTTACAAAGGACACATCATATTGTTGTTTACCATGAATACCAATACAGTTGTATTTAAATGGTGAGTATGTCCTCTCTGCAAAATCAAAGAAGAAAGTCACAATAAACCTATATCCAAATGGAACTCCCAAAAACCTACTTTTATACTTAAAATCAGCAGTGTATTGTTGGTTGCTATGGATACCAATACAGCTCTGGTTGAAAGGTGAGAAGGACATATCCTTCAGTTCCACGTTGAACATGAACCTAAGGTTCTGTAAGATTTGGGGTAACTGCATAGCACTCTCTTTCTTTTCCTCCACCTGGTCCGGACTTTCAGCACATATAAACTGGAAAGATTCTGCTGTTCCATTGCTTGTAGATATTTTTAACTACAAAAATCAATACCAAAATTATGAAATAAAATTTATCAAAGGAAGGTGTCAGTAGTTATTATAACTTTTTTTTAGTCATGATATTGATACAATTTATATATTAATGAATAATGTGAACAATTTGAATGTCCATGGTAATTGCATGGATCCGTAAAGATCATGAAAACAGAAGTTGGTGGAAATTGAACATTAGGGATGCATGCATTTAGACAGGTGTCATTGAGCACTTTTTTTCATGATAGTCAAACATGTCTAAGCTGTTATGCAGATATATTTCATGATTGGCATTTCTCAGGAAATCTTAATTCAGAGAGGTGTACTGGTATTAAAGACATAAATTAACAGTTGCATAAAAGCTATTCAGTCAATAGAAATTCATGAAAATATGTCTTTCTTACTAATATACTGAAAATTCAGAAATTATTGCCATGTTTTTATTATTGCGAAAAATGCCACAGGGTTATAATCTCAATAATTTAAACTTCCATTTTGATTTTTTTTAAATGAATTAAACAGGATTTTCCTCAATATTGTAAAAATTTGAACGCACTTTTAAAATGACACAAAATGCAATAATAAATGCAAGCAATAATTTGTGAATTTACAGTTAGTATGGTAAGTGAACAAAATATATTGACCTGTCATAGATTAGTAAATAAACGAGTAGAGTCAACACTTGTATGAGTATGTCCCTGACTGTTTGCAGACATGAAAAATAATAGTCTAACATAAGTTATAATTACCACAGGATTAGACCATAGCAAGAAAGGGGTTTCTGGTTTTCCCTCATAACAAAATACTGTCCAGGATGAATTTTTCACTGATATGGTTCTTGTTTGTGCATCTTTACTTATGATAAAGCCTGAAAAAATAATGAATTAAAGACATGATAGAATATCTTTGTAAATAGTATGTTAACTTATTATATTAAAAAGTGTCATCATTTATACATTGTCTGTTAATGGCTGTTCCAGATACAATGTACATAAATTAAGCATGCAGGTTAGTCTTTTAATCACATATAAGTTACCAAACCAGTAACAGTTTTCAGTTCAACAGTTTTATCAATTCTTTGGATGGTGACTTGGGCCAATGGTAGCTGACCATGATTTGGTTTACTTATAAGCATAAAGTAACAATTTCATTTTACTGCATCAGTTTTATTGCTGAATATGCTGTTTGCTATTGCAAGTGATATATTCTTTAAAGGTGCACATGGTGCACTAAACTAAATACCCTAAAAATGATTGTGGCCAAGTTTGGATTAATCTGGCCCAGTAGTTTCAGAGGAGAAGATTTTTTGTCAAAGATTACTGAGATTTACGAAAAATGGTTAAAAATTGACTATATAGGGCAATAACTCCTAAAGGGGTCAACTGACCATTTCGGTCATGTTGACTTATTTGTAAATCTTACTTTGCTGAACATTATTGCTGTTTACAGTTTATCTCTATCTTTATATATATATATATATATATAAGTTAATAAACCAGTTCAACAGTTTTATCAATTCTTTGGATGGTGACTTGGGCCAATGGTAGCTGATCATGATTTGGTTTACTTATAAGCATAAAGTAACAATTTCATTTTACTGCATCAGTTTTATTGCTGAATATGCTGTTTGCTATTGCAAGTGATATATTCTTTAAAGGTGCACATGGTGCACTAGCTGTCAAATGCATATGTACTGAATTGACTCAAATTCACATATTTGATGAATAACAATGTAAAACAATTTTTCAAATTATTGTAAGTCTGAAATAAACAATTTACAGAGCATGGGCTTGATAATTAGTAGCTTCTTATTATGTGTATTTTAGTCTAGTCGCCATCTAATTAACTTTCGAGTTGACCTCATAAAAACTCAGATAAACATATTAGGTATATATAAACAAAACAAAATTTCTGTGACGTATTAAATTTATATTAAGATCCATTTTGTTACATCTTGTGATCAATTTTATTTGGCAATCGCCAATGCCATCAGCAGGGTTAAAGAACATCAGTTGTTCGACCTGTTAGTCAAATGCGTTTTGTTTAAATAAACTTTTTCACTTTTTTAGTCTTTAGGAAAATGTTGTTTGTGCTTTTTTTAGACCCTTCTACAACGAAATTTGTTTGACATGCATACGTATAAAAATTGCGGTTTTTATCCAACGCAATCATAGGTTTGAACGTAGTTTTCAATTTAGACTTGTAAACATCAATATATATAGATTAAGCAAATTCATGCAATGTTGGGATTTTCTAGGTCTATTTAATGTCATATCATTATAATAATACTAGACTAGACTATGCTTAATTTGCTTAATCTATGTATATCCATCTCTAGCTAAGGAGTTAAATTGAAGTTCACATAACTACTGATTTAATGAGGTTCAATTATTCACTTGCAAGTGAATAAATAATCTTCATGGTTTCTTAGATTTAATATTTTGTCAAAATTTTTTACCTGTCAGCATGGCCAGTGTCTGACCATAGTCATGCTTTGTTGATTTTTCTTACTTTTACCTGCAATCAAAAAGTCATAAATTCCTCCCAAGATTGGAGTAATTATTGGGAGTAAATTTGGGAGAGAAATCTGTGTTTCATATTTCATAGTGTGACACTGTGTTACACCAGAATCTGTGCTGGGAGTATGAGATTATGTCCTCTCTGTGTGTACTGTACTTGCTGCTAAATCTAATTATTTTTTCACTATTTCACTTTTATAGATGATTGAACCAAAAAAATCCTATTTTAGATTTTATTTATATATCTTGTAGCTAGTGCCTATTTTATAATACATACAGGTTGTATACATGAAGTTATAATCATACATTCAAAAGATTGGTCCAGTCCTAAAGATTTGTTTAACTTTTTACCAACCTAAATAAGGACATATATTTCAAGTGGCTATAGACCACACTAAAGATACATGTGTACATGTGTCCTTCTTCTTCAGGCCATGGCTTCTTTAGACAGACAAGGAAAGATTTCTAAATGCACATGTACATGTAACACAAATACCTTAGTCATGTTAGTTTTATTTTAAGAGGTGGGAAAGAGATGCCAGCATTACAATTAATCACTAAATGGAAACAAAATTATTATAAAATAACAAATATTTTACTGTTTGACAAATAATATGTTTTATTAAGGTGCCAGCTGAGGCCCACCTCCGGGTGTGGGATTTATTTTCTCGCTGTGTTGAAGACCCATTTAATTGGTGGCCTTCAGCTGTTGTTTGCTCTTTGGTCGGATTGGTGTCTCTTTGACATATTCCCCATTTCCATTCTCAATTTTATTGATATTAATTACCTAATCCTTGAATCATCATGATCATGCAAAGTATAATGTAGGATTGACTTGTGTTTGAGCCAGAGCTCCAGATAAGAATTCACAAATTGGGGTTTTTACCCACCATTTTCTCATGTTTTGTGGTGTAAAAGTTTTTGAATTGCATTTTCAATTCTAATTCACCCCTCAAGCAAATATCAAATTGGGTTTTTCACTACCAAGCTCCTTAATGTATTGGGTTTTTTCATCAACACAATATTGAATATTTAGGTAATTTCAACCCCAGATGTTTTTACATCTTAAATATGTTTCTTTCTTTGTATATGTGCTGACTGTTTTATTCACTGACAACTCATCGTTGAGCAATTGTAAGTTAAATTTGTGTCCTGTTTCAAACTTTCTGCCAGTTTTGTATTTCTCACAACTTATATAAACTGAAAACAAGACTGCACACGCTGAAATGTCTCGCCTTCTTTACTAATCATTGATATTTTGTAGATAGTCCTAAATATAAAGCTTTATTAAAACTGTCACATAAACTTAACATTATCCAAGAAAACTAAACATTGACCAATGAACCATATAAAAATAAGGTCAAGGCCAGATGGACAATGCCAGGCAGACATGTACAGCTTACAATTCTTCCATACTACAAATATAGTTGACCTATTGCTTAAAGATTATGAAAAACAGACCAAAACACAAAAACTTAATGATGAGCAACATGAGCAATGAACCGTGAAAAGGAGGTCATGGTCAAATAAAACGTGCGCAACTGACAATAAGATCATAAAATATTTCCATACACCAAATATAGTTGACCTATTGCATATAGAATTAGAAAAAAAGACCAAAACTCAAAAACTTAACTTTGACTACTAAACCATGAAAATGAGGTCAAGGTCAGATGACACCTGCCAGTTGGACATGTACACCTTACAATCATTCCATACACCAAATATAGTAGACCTATTGCATACAGTGTAAGAAAAACAGACCAAAACACAAAAACTTAACTATAACTACTGAACCATAAAAATGAGATCAAGGTCAGATGACACCTGCCAGTTGGATATGTACACCTTACAGTCCCTCCATACACCACATATACACGACCTATTGCTTATAGTATCTGAGTAATGGACTTGACCACCAAAACTTAACCTTGTTCACTGATCCATGAAATGAGGTCGAGGTCAAGTGAAAACTGTCTGACGGGCATGAGGACCTAGAGAATTAAACATTACAAAAAATCTTTTTCAAGTAGTCACTGAACCATGAAAATGAGGTCAAGGACAATGGCCATGTGACTGGCGGAAACTTTGAACATGAGGCATCTATATACAAAGTATGAGCATCCAGGTCTTCCACATACTAAAATATATAGCTTTTAAGAAGTGAGCTAACACCGCCGCTGCCGCAGGATCACTATCCCTATGTCGAGCTTTCTGCAACTAAAGTCGCAGGACGTCTGGCAAGTTTTTTTTCTTTCTGGGACATTATTAGAAATCTTCTAGTTAACGGTACGCAAACATGTACACCCTTGAATTTGATGGACGCTTCCTAAAAGCACTAGCTGAGTCTTGTACATATATCATATGTTGCAGGAACAGTATATGGCATTAATGTCAAAGAAAGAGAGACCCTGTGAGAGCACAGGGGCAAGTGTCAAGATGATTCAGGGCTAAACTGGTATCGGGATCGTTCGCCCTGATTACATGTTCGCCCTAGGTTCGTTCGCACTGAGTTTGTTCGCCCTGGTATTCCGTTCGCCCTGAGTTCGTTCGCCCTATTCTCATTAATGATATGTACAATGTATATGTTACATTAATGAAAGAAATGCATATTTATATTAAAATTTGTGTTTATCTATATTAAAAGCTAAAAACAGAATATTAATTAAATAAATTTCGTGGCTGCATTGTTACACTTTATTTTGTAATTACTTTTAATTACTGTTGATTGAATTTTGATTGCTGATTATAGGTATAATTTGAAATCTTTGATATCACTGATTGTTATATGAATTGTCTTTGAGGGATTAATAATGAAAATAACATTTTTCTCAAATAAAATAGTTAGCTTGGATGAGTTCCAACTCAACCTGCTGAAATATAGAGCTTTCAAATATTCGTTTAGGCTTGAAATATGTGTGTGTGAAGTGCAGTTCGAAATTGATTTTGTTATATAACTGTTACTGAATATTTTTTATTGTTAAAATGTATCAATAAAGTTAAATATATAAATAACTTAAGTCTTTAGTTTTTTTTCTCATGTCAAATACTTTGTAGTCTTTGAATCCACAGAACCTTATCCTAGTAGCAGAAAGACAACATAATAACTTAGTATTCAGTTGTTATACATAACAGCAACACGTAATACATCATAAATAATTATTCGGTGAATTTACACAGACTTCAACATATGCCATTACATACGAATAATTTAGTCTTCAGTTGTTTTACAATTAAAAATACAATGTAGTGCTGAAATTCACAAAAACTAATTTCCTAGTAACGTATTTACATACAGATACTATTTTAGTTCTCAATACCTTGAAGTCAAAATATCTTGTAGTCCTGAAATTTACAAGAACTTATAACCTAGTAGCAGCTAGCTGTATACAACACAACACATCGTAAATATTTGGCGAAATTGTAGACTGACTTCAACATATTCAATTAAATACACACAACACAACATTGTAATAAAAAATAAAAATCAGGGCGAACATACCCAGGGCGAACAGGTAACAGGGCGAACGGTCTCTGGGCAAAACGGAACTAGGGCGAAATTGAACTAGGGCGAACTGAAATCAGGGCGGACAGACCCGGATTCGGCTAAACTTATGCCAGTTGACTGGTTCGCATTATATATTGTGTTAAAAGCTAACCAACACAATGTGTAACACATTTCAGTTGACTGGCATATATATCAGCCCTAAATCATTTATGATACGCACTCCTGTGGCTGTGGTCAGAGTTACAACATGTACCAAAGTTTTAAGCTCTTGACACATACAAAATTGTCTGGTAGTCATGGTAGTGTATTCCAAGCGGATATTGTTCTTTAAAATTTACGACTGTTTTAATATAAAATTGTAGTTTTGTTACATGTATATTGTATTATACTGTAGTAAACTGTGAATATCTCATTTTGTTAAAATTTGCTAAATTATTAAAACTGAAACTACATTCATAACAATGAACTAAAGGAAGATTTAGTAAATAACAATAAATGTGTTGATTCTCGTACATTCTGGTGGGAAACAGTCTTTGGATGTTGTCACAACTGATAATAATCCGTAAAATAACAGAGAATAATGGGAAAGTTCCATTTCCAGAATTTTCAAAATGCACACAAAAATGCTTCAATCGTTGTCTTTTGAGCGCTTTCTTTGATTTTAAATTATAAAAACAAAACCATTGACGGGTAAAGCAAACAGAAAGTAGACCATGGTGAGTTTGCAAATTTTTCATTTCAACAATGTTAACCAAAATAAGCCAAATTCCATACATTTATTCTTGAAGTCAACCAAAAAAATGAAGATTTATTGAATCTGAGACATGACATAGTGTCTCAGGTGGACTGGAAACACACACATATCTTGCTCACAGACACTTGTTTCTATCCATTGGAAGGTCGACTATCCATATAGATAAATTATAATTTATATCTGGCTCACAGTCACAGGGTATGATGAACCTAAATATGAGGGTAGTAATGCCTTTTCCTGTCAGTCGTCAATTGGTCATTTTCAGCTACCTCTAGCGTCAGATGTTTAACTTTTTACCGTGATTCATCCATATATCCTTATCTAGTCCAAATACATGTAATTATGACGTCTGGCAAGGCTATTTTATTATTTTTCTGGTACGTCTTTCCTAAGAAGGCGTCCCAGAAAAATAATAAAATAGCCTTGCCAGACGTCATAATCATTTGGACTAATCCTTATTGTGATTTATGAGAGGTCTCATATAATTATCTGTTATACTGTTAATTTTGGAAAAAATTAACGTGATTCATCAAAATCAATCAATTTTTTTATCTTCTTACAAGAAAGTGCACATTTTATCGTCATGCACCAAAATTACTGTTAACTTTTTTTGATGTCATGAATCAATGACCATAATCTTGAACAGGTTGTACATAAAATATACCATGTATACTAACAAGACAGAAAACACAATAGGTCTGTCATGTCTGTTTATGGAAAGCAGCCTGCACGTACAAGTACAAAACAGAAACACTACATGACATTATTCTTACAAATTGAACATAGAAAAATTAAGACACCAAGAAAAATAAACATGATAAATCAATACAAAAAAGCAGATTGGGATAAAATAGACACAGAAGTTAAAAATTTCAAAGATGAATACTTTTCTCTGAAACTAACCTACCACACCACGGAAGAAAAGTGGCTGCTAATCAAAATCAAAATACAACAAATAACAGACAAAAATATTCCTTCCAAAGATATTGAAACTAAAACAAAATATTTATTGGCTAGTTAACAAAAGAAATAAATAGACTATGAAGAAAAGGAGACAGAATGTACACAAAAATAAAGTCAACAAAAAACAGAGAATTTATCAGATTTAATCAAAAAGCACAAATCCTCAAAACATCATTTGCAACAAAAGCTAAGAACATTATACTGGAACTATATAAAAAATATTTTAATTGAAAACAGTAAACTGAAAGATACTAAAGTTAGAAAGAAAAGTTTGTCATTTATAAAAAAACAGAAAAGTGAAAACATACATGTAGGTGTATCACCACTAAAGGTAAATGGTATTTATATACATGTATAACAGAAAAAAAACCTTCAAGATCAGGCTGAAGCACAAAATAATTAGATTCACACAGTATTTACCACACATAAACCATATCACATATTTGTGAACTTAAATCATTAAAAGGGGCACTAGCTACGAGATATCTAAAAAATCTTAAGTAATTTTTTTTTGTTCAATCAATAATGAAAGTGAAATAGTGAAATAATAATTGTCTTTTAGCAGCCAAAATGGTTCAATTTTTTCAAATTAAGCGAAGAAACATTGATCATTACTGATTCACTTGCAAGTGAATTAGTGGACCTCATTAAATCCGTATTCATGTGAACTTCAATTTAACCCCTAGCTAGAGATTGGCAACGCATGCATTATACGTTAACAAGTTATTTTATATTAATAAAGAAAAAGAATGTCAACAATGAAAGTGAAAATACGGTAAACCATTTGATTACTGATTCGATCTATATAAAATCATTCGTATACGGTTAAAAACAATGATAAACATTAATTTTTAATCTATAAGATAAAATCAAAAAGACCTATAAAAATCCAATTGCATGTTTTGGTTTAATCTATTCATTTCGTTACTTATGTTTACATCGCTTATATGGTAATCTGAGGGCAAATCAATAGTTAATTAGATGGTGTCTTGGCTAACATACCAATGAAACGAACCTACATATTATCTACACCATGCTCTGTATACTGATTATTTTAGACTTTTGGTAGTTTGGATAAATGTTTTTTACATTGTTATAAGTCAAATATGAGAATTTGAGTCAAATCAGTGACCATGAATTTGACAGTTAGTGCCCCTTTAAATCAACAACACACTAATCTGAAATTATTAAGTCTGGTGCTAAACCACATATACATTGCTAGATCAAAATCCTGTTTTTATCTAACGGTACATGTTTATATTTACAAAAAAAAATTAAATAAAAAAATTATCAAATTTTAATTTTTGTAAATATGTTCAGATTTAAAATTCCCCCCCTAGTACATTGTAGTATGTGCCTTCTTCTAATCTTCGACATATTGTAGTTAAGAAGTATAATGTAGATGTAGAAAAGTAATTTCACATACAGTACAGATAAACAGTTCTAAGGTTGTAAAGTCCACTCTTTTTATACGACCGCAAAATTTGAAAAAAATTTCGTTGGATATTGCTATCACGTTGGCGTTGTTGGCGTCGTCGGTGGCGGCTTCGTCCGGGTCGTCGTCGTTGCCCGAATTCTTTTAGTTTTCTCACTCTTACTTTAGTAAAAGTGAATAGAAATCTATGAAATTTTAACACAAGGTTTATGACCACAAAAGGGAGGTTGGAATTAATTTTAGGAGTTTTGATCCCAACATTTTAGGAATTAGGGGCCAAAAAGGGCCCAAATAAGCATTTTCTTGGTTTTTGCACAATAATTGGAAAATTAAATGAGTGTTGGAACAATACGAAATTTGATTATAATTTTACAAAATCAATTCTGCTGCTGAGGTATCCCATGAGATGACGTATTAGGTCAGGTGATGTCAGGTTTGAAAGATGCCGATGAATGTGTTAAGACAAGTAATCTGGGTGGGTCTTGGGTGGGCATGTGATACCTCAGCAGCAGAATTGATTTTGTAAAATTATAATCAAATTTCGTATTGTTCCAACACTCATTTAATTTTCCAATTTTACAAAATCAATGCTGCTGAAGTATCCCATGAGATTTTAGAGAAACACATGAATTGGCAACACAGCCAGGTAAACATGAAAGCTCGGTACACCAACATGTTACGTGTCCATGAAAATATCTGAAAGTCCTAAAAGAACAATTACCTTTCTCAAAGACTATATATATACCACACAACTAAATTTTGTTTGATGATTCTAAATTAAACAGAAATCATATATGTTAACTATTTATCTAATAATAAAAGAAACACATTTACAACATGCAATCACATAGTAAAACAATAGATAAATCTAATGATCATGACAAAAATAGTTATCAAGAAGTACTTTACTCAAACCCTTATTTTTGTTATTGTTTACTACAGGTTTGTCATAAAACTTTCTAAAAGTTGATTCTTTTTTCCAACCAGCTGATTTCATTATAACATCTAAAGAAATCCCTGCTTTTTTAGCAGATGAAGTTGCAGCTGACCTAACACTATGGGGCTTAAACAAGTTAATATCTAATCCTGCAAGTTTCATTGTTAATTTAATCCATCTACTTATAGTGTTTTTTGACACAGGTTTATGTGGTTTCATAGTCATAATAAATAACTTAGTATATTGTCCCCTTAATGATTTAGTTCTTTTAATGTACTCATTAAATGTATCCACAACACATAAAGATTTGTCTTTGTTGTATGCTGGCAAATGTATGTCTGATAAATGACTCCCTGGTTTCGAAGTTTTGATCAATTTTGTCACTTTTATAATTAGTTCATCATTATTAACAGTAATATCATTGATATCCATCAAATGTAAAGTTTGTGTTCTCTGAGCTGTTAATAAACTAAGTATCATGGTTAACTTTAACGTGAGGTTTTTCAAAGTCAACATATTTACAGGTGATAGAGTACATAAAAACTTCAACATCACATCAACGTCCCATGTCACTTCATATCTTGGTAAAGTTGGTCTTTTATTATATACACCTTTCATAAAACGACAAATTAAAGGATCATTCCCAATAGGATTGACTTTCCCACAATCCAACACTGATGATAAAGCTGATCGAGCTGTATTAATAGCACTGTATCCAAGACCTTTTTGAAATAGTTCTGTCAGAAATTGTAAAACTATAGAATTAGATGCTTTAAATGAATTAATTTGTCTTTTAACACAAAATTGCACCCATTTGTTGAGATAACTCCCATATTGCTTTTTTGTGGAATTTCTCCATGAGTCATATAAAATGTTTGTAGTGTCTGTTGGTAAGCCAAAACTGTTAAGTCTTGTCCTGATAAAGGAAACACTGCTAACTGCATTTTCTTTAACGGATGCTGCCTTGAAGGATCTGATGGATGAATCAACAGATTTTTCTTTGGTAGTATGTAAGATTGTCCGGCTATCAGATGAAGAATTTTTGCAAACCATGGTTGAGTTGTGAACATTGGTGCTATCAATATCAATGTTGCCTTGTCTTCTTCCACTTTCTGGAGTACTCTTCCAATTATACTGAAAGGAGGAAAAGCATAGCCATTATACATATTCCAAGAAAAAGAAAATGCATCAATTGCACACGCATCTGGATCCGGAATATATGAAACATACTTGTTCAATTGACAATTAAGTCGTGACGCAAAGAGGTCTATATTAATTGGACCAAATAGTTTTTGAATTTTCATGAAAATGTTTTCATTTAACTTCCACTCCATATCATCACTTAAATGTCTTGAAAGTTTGTCTGCCTCTACGTTAGTTTTCCCCGGCAAATGGCATGCACTTAACCAAATGCTTCTATTGATACACCAATTCCAAATATCTCTAGTTAACTCATTCAACTCATCCTTCCTTCCTCCCATATTATTTATATACTGAACCGCTACTGTATTATCCAAATATATTTTTATATGAATATTGTTTTTTGTAGCACAGAAACTTTTAAGAGTTAAAAAGGCTGCAAGAAGCTCTAACACATTTATATGTTTATCTTGTTCATGGTAAGACCAATGTCCCCCTGTTTTGGCCATAGCTAATTTAGGATGTTTAATCAGTCCTCCCCATCCTGTTTTTGAGCTATCAGATTGAAGAATCATACTAGGTTCTATTGTTAAAATAGGTTTGCTAGACTTCTCAATATTATTTATCCACCAAATTAAATGTTTGTGTATTTCACAATCCAAATACATTATCGCATCGTAATTTCCTCTATTAATCTTTAATGCTTTGTCTTTCTTTTGTTCAAGAGGTTTGACATAGAAGTTTGCATACTGGACTGCTGGTTCAGAAGCTACCAATTTTCCAATTAACTGAGAAAACTCTCTAATTGTTGTTTCCCATTTTTTAACAAACACTTTACACATGACTACAATAGTCTTTGCCTTTTCAGATGTTAATTTTACTGTCATTGTTATAGAATTAATAACAAAACCCAAAAAAGTTACTTCTTGACATGGATATAGCACTGATTTAATAGGGTGAATAGTAAACCCACATTGGTCGAGGAGATTACATGTGTCTTTAATGTTATCACAACAATGCTGATAAGTGTCACTAATGAGAAGACTATCATCTATGTATGCCACATTTAAATATCCATTTTTGCGAAGTGTAGAAAATATTGGTTTTAAAAGCTTAGTAAATATTCTCGGTGCACTTGCTAATCCGTTTGGGAGACAAGTAAATTGATATTTTGTCCCATTCCAATAAAATCTTAAAAATTGCCTATCACTATGTACAACATTAACCGAAAAATATGCATCCTTTAAATCTGCAGATGCAAACCAGACATTCGGTTTAATTAATTGTAATGCAGTTTTAAGTGTTTCCATTTTAAAATGGTGATATTCAACTTGTTCGTTTAATTGTCTCAAGTTTAATATTAACCTATGAGACCCATCTTTCTTCGGTCTGATAAATATGTTCGAAATAAATTCTTGTTTGTTTATGTCCTGGATATTGACTTTTTGAACAACATTTTTTAGTACAAATTTTTTAATTTCTCCATTAATTATAGACTGTTCTGATTCATTAAATTTAATTGTTCCAGGTAACTTGGTTTGTTGCGGTACAGTGTCAAATTCAATTTTGTAACCTTTAACCAAACTAAGAATCCAATTATCTTGTGTAAGCAATTTCCAGCACCCCAAAAAATTACGTATTTTCCCTGCAATAAAATTGTCAGGAGTGTTCATAAATGCACATACATGTAACTTTAAATCAGTTTGTGAACTTACATGTTCAAAAGATTCACATTCCATGTCAACAGGATTTAATGTCTGTCTTTCTTCTTGAAGTTGTTCCTCATGACTGGTCTTTTCCCTAAAAAATGATCATTACCATGAGAGAAAGATGGTCTGAAGCTGTTATTCTGCGATTTGAATCTGAACCGATTCTCTGGTATTGTATAGGGAGCAGAGAACCTGTTAGCTGTGAAACCAGTGTTTATTCTATGATCCTTATTATCTGTTGAGGTTGCTGGTAGGAAGGACTTCACCTTCCCTAGTTTTCTACCCATTCTATTGGCTATATCAACTTCTTTGACTTTGTCAACAAGACTATCACCGAATAGTTTATCAGATATTGGTGCATTATCGGGGCAGAGTGATCTATAACACGGCCTCAAATTGGTTTTAATTAATTGTCTGCGTTTAACATTTAAATCAGAATACGCCATTTGACTAAACACAAATGAATCCTTTACCAGACTTAGTAACTCTCCAACTTCAGTTGGCTCGATGCCTTTGTTTGCCTTACTTGCATTAAGGAGCTTATCCATCAATGTTAGTTGTGGGACCATTCCTTTGCATAAGATGCCCTGATTTTTCTGTATCATAATATCTACATTTTTTGTCTGCCTATTTAAGGTTTTCCATATTGGCAAATTGACATGTACTGGTGTCAATGCCTCACAGTTTTCTGGCCTCAAATACTTTTTAAGCATTGACTTAATTTTGTCCTCTGAAACTTTCTGTTTCATACCAGTGTTGACAATACCTGCCAAGGAATTTGAAACTTTCGGCCCTAGTTTGTCTTCCGATGACAAGAAATCTCCGAGAGATTGCATGAAATCGTCCTCATCATCTACCGGCATGTCCGTAGTACATGCATCTGGCTGCACCTTGTCTGCATCATCACATAATTTTCCTAACGCCATGCCAACATCTTCATGTTCGGATTCATCTCCTGATTCACTATGATCAGTGTTATCAACTACTTCTCTGTTTTTCATAGTTTCTTGCATCATAATTTGTGTTTGTATCATCATTTGATAGAGGTCCGGTTGACCGGAAGTATCATTGTTTTCATCTCGTGATGAACGAGAAGTGTTCTCCATGTTTACGTCTCGCGAGATGCGAGATTTCACGCTCTTTGCACTTGAGCTATGTTGAATCATATGTCTATCATTATAAACTCCGCCCTCTTCGTCAACGAGAACGTTTTCAATCATTCCTGGCACTAAAAAGTTCCCAGTGTCAGTTTCAATCATAACTATTTGTTCTTTAGACGAGCTGAGCTCAGATGAACTAGATTTTCGGGTTATACCGGCTGAGCCGTGCTGAGCAAACCCATTATTGTCACTGTCCGAATTGGACGCCATGTTGACCACACGGGTCGAACAGAAGCTGAAAAACTCTGAGAGTTTATGAAAGTGTTACCATCTAATTTTAGCAATAAATGCAATGCCAACGTTTGATATATATTCGAAATTAGTTCTTCAACAAGTTATATTAATCCATAAAGTCTCCAACAATCGTAATCACACTTATATCCCTTTCACTTACAAAAACAATCCGTCTCTTTCATTGACCTAAATACGCACTGACATCACCTGACCTAATACGTCATCTCATGGGATACTTCAGCAGCATTGATTTTGTAAAACTTTAGTTTAAGTGAATAGAAATCTATGAAATTGTGACACAAGTTTTATGACCACAAAAGAAAGGTAGGGATTGATTTTTGGGAGTTTTGGTTCCAATAGTTTAGGAATAAGGGGCCAAAAAAGGGCCCAAATAAGCATTATTTTTGGTTTTTATACGACCGCAAATTTTGAAAAAAATTTCGTCGTTTATTGCTATCACGTTGGCGTCGTCGTCGTCGTCGTCGTCGTCCGAATACTTTTAGTTTTCGCACTCTAACTTTAGTAAAAGTGAATAGAAATCTATGAAATTTTAACACAAGGTTTATGACCATAAAAGGAAGGCTGGTATTGATTTTGGGAGTTTTGGTCCCAACATTTTAGGAATTAGGGGCCAAAAAGGGCCCAAATAAGCATTTTCTTGGTTTTCGCACTATAACTTTAGTTTAAGTTAATAGAAATCTATGAAATTTTGACACAAGGTTCATGACCACAAAAGAAAGGTTGGGATTGATTTTGGGAGTTTTGGTTTCAATAGTTTAGGAATTAGGGGCCAAAAAAGGGCCCAAATAAGCATTATTCTTGTTTTTTCGCACAATAACTTTAGTTAAAGTAAATAGAAATCAATGAAATTTAAACACAATGTTTATGACCACAAAAGGAAGGTTGGTATTGATTTTGGGAGTTTTGGTCCCAACAGTTTAGGAAATAGGGGCCAAAAAGGGACCCAAATAAGCATTTTTCTTGGTTTTCGCACCATAGCGTTAGTATAAATAAATAGAAATCTATGAAATTTAAACACAAGGTTTATGACTATAAAAGGAAGGTTGGTAGTGATTTTGGGAGTTTTGGTCCCAACAGTTAAGGAAAAAGGGGCCCAAAGGGTCCAAAATTAAACTTTGTTTGATTTCATGAAAATTGAATAATTGGGGTTCTTTAATATGCCGAATCTAACTGTGTATGTAGATTCTTAATTTTTGGTCCCGTTTTCAAATTGGTCTACATTAAGGTCCAAAGGGTCCAAAATTAAACTTAGTTTGATTTTAACAAAAATTGAAACCTTGGGGTTCTTTGATATGCTGAATCCAAAAATGTACTTAGATTTTTGATTATTGGCCCAGTTTTCAAGTTGGCCCAAATCGAGGTCCAAAATTAAACATTGTTTGATTTCATTAAAAATTGAATAATTGGGGTTCTTTGATATGCCAAATCTAACTGTGTATGTAGATTCTTAATTTTTGGTCCAGTTTTAAAATTGGTCTAAATTAAAGTGCAAAGGGTCCAAAATTAAACTAAGTTTGATTTTAACAAAAATTAAATTCTTGGGCCTCTTTGATATGCTGAATCTAAACATGTACTTAGATTTTTGATTATGGGCCCAGTTTTCAAGTTGGTCTAAATCAGGATCTAAAATTATTATATTAAGTATTGTGCAATAGCAAGTCTTTTCAATTGCACAGCATTGTGCAATGGCAAGAAATATCTAATTTCACAATATTGTGAAATAGCAATTTTTTTTTAATTAAGAGTTATCTTTCTTTGTCCAGTATAGTAAGCAAGAAATATCAGCAAGGATTTTTTTTAATTGGAGTTATCTTTCTTTGTCCAGAATAAACTTAAATCTTTGTTATATACAATATACAATGTATATTCACTTTTAATACCAACTGATAAATTTAAATAATCTTTACCATTCAGTGATAACAAGCAGTTTTTTTACATCTTAATATTTTATGATGTATTTAAATAAGTAGTAATTGTTGCAAACTCCATTAGAATATTTTAATTGAAATTAGTTTTGGAATAAGGGAAAGGGGGATGTGATTAAAAAATTGGGTTCAATTTTTCTCATTTGAAATTTCATAAATAAAAAGAAAATTTCTTCAAACATTTTTTGGAGAGGATTAATATTCAACAGCATAGTGAATTGCTCTAAGAGAAAACAAAAATTTTAAGTTCATTTGAATACATTCATTCTGTGTCAGAAACCTATGCTGTGTCAACTATTTAATCACAATCCAAATTTAGAGCTGAATCCAGCTTGAATGTTGTGTCCATACTTGCCCCAACCGTTCAGGGTTCAACCTCTGCGGTCGTATAAAGCTACGCCCTGCGGAGCATCTGGTTGCACAATAACTTTAGTTCAAGTAAATATAAATCAATGAAATTTAAACACAAGGTTTATGACCCCAAAAGAAAGGTTGGCATTGATTTTTGGAGTTAAGGTTCCAACAGTTTAGGAATTAGGGACCAAAAAGGGACCCAAATAAGCATTTTTCATGGTTTTCGCACCATTACTTTAGTATAAGTAAATATAAATCTATGAAATTTAAACACAAGTTTTATGACCATAAAAGAAAGGTTGGTATTGATTTTGGGAGTTTTGGTCCCAACAGTTTAGGAATATGGGGCCCAAAGGGTCAAAAATTAAACTTTGTTTGATTTCATCAAAAATTGAATATTTGGGGTTCTTTGATATGCTGAATCTAACTGTGTATGTAGATTCTTAATTTTTGGTCCCATTTTCAAATTGGTCTACATGAAGGTCCAAAGGGTCCAAAATTAAACTTAGTTTGATTTTGACTAAAATTAGATCCTTGTTGTTCTTTGATAAGCAGAATCTGAAAATGTACTTAGATTTTAGATTATTGGCCCAGTTTTCATGTTGGTCCAAATCAGGGTCCAAAATTAAACATTGTTTGATTTCATCAAAAATTGAATAAATTGGGTTCTTTTTAACAAAAATTGAATTCTTGGGGTTCTTTGATATGCTGAATCCGAACATGTACTTAGATTTTTGATTATTGGCCCAGTTTTCAAGTTGGTCAAAATCAGGATCCAAAATTATTATATTAAGTATTGTGCAACAGCAAGCAATTTTCAATTGCACAGTACTCAGCAATAACACTAAATCTTCAATTGCACAGTATTGTGCAATAGCAAGAAATTTTCAATTGCACAGTATTGCGCAATAGCAAGAAATCTGCAATTGCACAGTATTGTGCAATAGCAAGTATTTTCAATTGCACAGTATTGCGCAATAGCAAGAAATATCTAATTTAGCAAGAAATTTCAATTTGAGTTTTCTTTCTTTGTCCAGAATAGGAGTTGAATCAACTTAAATCATTGTTTTATACAATAAACAATGTATATTCACTTTTACTACCAAATGATAAATTAAAACAATCTTTACCATTCAGTGATAAGAAGCACTTTTTTTACATTTTAATATTTTATGGTGTATTTAAATGAGTAATTACTGTTGCAAACTCCATTAGAAATTTGAATTGAGATCGGTTTTGGAATAAAGGAAAGGGGATGTGAAAAAAAAATTTGAGGGGGGGGGGGGGGGGGGGGGGTTCAATTTTTCTCATTTGAAATTTCATAAATAAAAAGAAAATTTCTTCAAACATTTTTTTGAGAGGATTAATATTCAACAGCATAGTGAATTGCTCCAAGGCAAAACAAACATTTTAAGTTCATTAGACCACATTCATTCTGTGTCAGAAACCTATGCTGTGTCAACTTTTTAATCACAATCCAAATTTAGAGCTGAATCCAGCTTGAGTGTTGTGTCCATACTTGCCCCAACTGTTCAGGGTTCAACCTCTGGGGTCGTATAAAGCTGCGCCCTACGGAGCATCTGGTTCTCTTTTTTCTTAAACAGTTCAGTCAACTATCTGATGTATTATCAAACTTATGCTTGGTGCAATCAAACAATTTTTAAAGTGCAATTTAAAAAAAACCACTTAAATTAATAATTAAATCTCTCAAAGAGTTCATCTACTCGGATATGATAACTCCATCTAGGTTCAGACAAGGATTTTATAGCAGAGTTCTTTGATCTTGCTTAGCACTAGAAGATTTTTCTCTGCAAGAAAATCTTTGTGTTGTTGGTTTTCCTCAACACCTGGTATATGTGCGTTGCCGTATATATATGCTGTTAAGATTATAAATGGTGTATTTTTGCTACCAAACATTTTGCTGATTCAACTCTAAATAGTTGGCCATAAATGTTTTATGGTTGACTTACAGGTTTTCTTTTCACTCTTGTCCCACTATTCAGCAATTGAAATTAAACAGCACAAGTCAAATCAACTAGTTTAATAGAGGAATAAACTGCTGAAAGCAAATGAAATCTCTCAACAGACTATAATCGACACATTGGGCTTTTCCATACCATTGTCTTTTCAATGTCACCAGATTCATGTAACCTAAAATCAATCAATCTAGAAATGACAATGTGGCATACTTGCATTAAAATATTTAATAGATTATTTTTTTTTTCAATTACAATTTTATTTTGTTAGAAACTGTGTTTACTTGTCATGCATGTATACTGATATTCAAATTCTAGACAATAGGAAGCATGTACATATCATATGTCATGCAACTACTTAAACCATTACAACATGTACAACTAAGATGCAAAAACAGAAGAATACAAATTGTCCTGTTCTAATCTTTACACCAATGAACATGACATGATGAAATACTTCTATTAAAAATTAAGCTTAAGTTTATGAAAATCTGTCAATAAATATACATGTTGAACTAATGAAATCTTTACTAGTCATTAATTACAATTATTTTTTCTACTTCTTTAATCATCAGGCAGCCACTGACAAGGTATTGGGAGCAGCCAAACAGTTTATTTCCTTTGTTAACAAGTGTCCATCACCATTTCATGGTGAGTTGTTCTAGCATATCAAGGTGTCTGGTTAACATTATACAATTATTGACTTTTGATGAGGTTGATACATAGAGATTAATACATGGCCTTTTACATATCAGCCTGGGTATCATCCGGAGACGGAGTTGAGATGCTGATAAGGGTCGAGGGATGATACCCAGGCTGATATGGAAAAGGCCATGTATTAATCGCTTTATTATATACTTCCAACAATATTTTTTTGTAAGGCGAATAAACAAATGCAATAACTAAAACAGTCAAAAACTTTATAAAGAAGTTAAATTATGAATCAAATATACTATACTTGTCAAATAACAGCATCACTACCTCCATATATATGTATGGTAACATTTCTTAATGAGGCATTTTGAAGCATTGAAAATTTTGAAGCGTTTTATGATCATTATTACTGCATGTTTGTTGTACCATAAAATGATTCATAATTACCTTTTTGTCAATAGCAAGTACTAAACTATCGCCACAAACGTTCCCGTAAATTTTGACGTCGTCATAAAAAATGCCTAACGTCACAATGGAAAAGTAAACAACCAATACAGGAAATACCGGAAGTAACTTGCATGAGAGGCACTATTATGGGTTTTGTGCACGAGATGCACCTGATATGGGTTATCAGCCCTGGTGGGAAATTACTAGTCGAAATTTTCAATAAAGTTTACTAAAAACAAATACATCAAAAACAAGAAAAGGAGAAAACATACAATGAAAACAAGAAGAAAAAAGAAGAAACAGGAATTAACTTTACGTTACATACCTTCATCATTGACGTTGAAAATGCCTTGGAAAATCTATATTTGGGTATGTGGACACTGTTCCTAATCTCTTGTGATTTTTGCCGCGGTTAAAAATGAAGATATAAATTTGTAACTCTGAATTTATTAAATCATCAAATATAAGAAAATATATGAATCTTAATAATGGATTGTGACATTGAGGTGAATATCAGCAATAAAAATGCAGTTCTTTTACTTTTTGTGTTTTTTTTTGCTGTGCATGTCCTGAATTTGTACCATGAATACATTTGAGAATTCGATAAATAATGTCACTCATCTTTTAATAGTTGTTGATGAGACGAAGAAACTTTTGGTAGCTGCTGGTTACAAGGAACTGAGAGAAACAGAGCCATGGGCAATACAACCTCTACATAAGGTATATACCATAACCAACATTACTTTATAATATTACAAACACCATGGACAATACAACCTCTACATAAGGTATATACCAAAACCAACATTACGTTATAGTATAACAAACACCATGGACAATACAAACTCTACATAAGGTATATACCAAAACCAACATTACTTTATAGTATAACAAACACCATGGACAATACAACCTCTATATAAGGTATATACAAAAACCAACATTACTTTATAGTATAACAAACACCATGGGCAATACAACCTCTACATAAGGTATATACCAAAACCAACATTACTTTATAGTATAACAAACACCATGGACAATACAACCTCTACATAAGGTATATACCAAAACCAACATTACTTTATAGTATAACAAACACCATGGGCAATACAACCTCTACATAAGGTATATACCAAAACCAACATTACTTTATAGTATAACAAACACCATGGACAATACAACCTCTACATAAGGTATAAACCAAAACCAACATTACTTTATAGTATAACAAACACCATGGGCAATACAACCTCTACATAAGGTATATACCAAAACCAACATTACTTTATAGTATAACAAACACCCTGGACAATACAACCTCTACATAAGGTATATACCAAAACCAACATTACTTTATAATATTACAAACACCATGGACAATACAACCTCTACATAAGGTATATACCAAAACCAACATTACTTAATAGTATAACAAACACCATGGGGAATACAACCTCTACATAAGGTATATACCAAAACCAACATTACTTTATAGTATAACAAACACCATGGACAATACAACCTCTACATAAGGTATATACCAAAACCAACATTACTTTATAGTATAACAAACACCATGGACAATACAACCTCTACATAAGGTATAAAACAAAACCAACATTACTTTATAGTATAACAAACACCATGGGCAATACAACCTCTACATAAGGTATATACCAAAACCAACATTACTTTATAGTATAACAAACACCATGGACAATACAACCTCTACATAAGGTATATACTAAAACCAACATTACTTTATAGTATAACAAACACCATGGGCAATACAACCTCTACATAAGGTATATACCAAAACCAACATTACTTTATAATATAACAAACACCATGGGCAATACAACCTCTACATAAGGTATA
Organism: Mytilus trossulus; assembly: GCF_036588685.1. Taxonomy (NCBI): domain Eukaryota; kingdom Metazoa; phylum Mollusca; class Bivalvia; order Mytilida; family Mytilidae; genus Mytilus; species Mytilus trossulus. The sequence goes on along the minus strand of NC_086374.1, from coordinate 38,538,648 downwards.
TACCAAAACCAACATTACTTTATAGTATAACAAACACCATGGACAATACAACCTCTACATAAGGTATATACCAAAACCAACATTACTTTATAGTATAACAAACACCATGGACAATACAACCTCTACATAAGGTATATACCAAAACCAACATTACTTTATAATATAACAAACACCATGGGCAATACAACCTCTACATAAGGTATATACCAAAACCAACATTACTTTATAGTATAACAAACACCATGGACAATACAACCTCTACATAAGGTATATACCAAAACCAACATTACTTTATAGTATAACAAACACCATGGGCAATACAACCTCTACATAAGGTATATACCAAAACCAACATTACTTTATAGTATAACAAACACCATGGACAATACAACCTCTACATAAGGTATAAACCAAAACCAACATTACTTTATAGTATAACAAACACCATGGGCAATACAACCTCTACATAAGGTATATACCAAAACCAACATTACTTTATAGTATAACAAACACCATGGGGAATACAACCTCTACATAAGGTATAAACCAAAACCAACATTACTTTATAGTATAACAAACACCATGGGGAATACAACCTCTACATAAGGTATATACCAAAACCAACATTACTTTATAGTATAACAAACACCATGGACAATACAACCTCTACATAAGGTATATACCAAAACCAACATTACTTTATAGTATAACAAACACCATGGACAATACAACCTCTACATAAGGTATATACCAAAACCAACATTACTTTATAGTATAACAAACACCATGGGGAATACAACCTCTACATAAGGTATATACCAAAACCAACATTACTTTATAGTATAACAAACACCATGGACAATACAACCTCTACATAAGGTATATACCAAAACCAACATTACTTTATAGTATAACAAACACCATGGACAATACAACCTCTACATAAGGTATATACCAAAACCAACATTACTTTATAGTATAACAAACACCATGGACAATACAACCTCTACATAAGGTATATACCAAAACCAACATTACTTTATAGTATAACAAACACCATGGACAATACAACCTCTACATAAGGTATATACCAAAACCAACATTACTTTATAGTATAACAAACACCATGGGCAATACAACCTCTACATAAGGTATAAACCAAAACCAACATTACTTTATAGTATAACAAACACCATGGGCAATACAACCTCTACATAAGGTATATACCAAAACCAACATTACTTAATAGTATAACAAACACCCTGGGCAATACAACCTCTACATAAGGTATATACCAAAACCCAACATTACTTTATAGTATAACGAATACCATGGGCAATACAACCTCTACATAAGGTATATACCAAAACCCAACATTACTTTATAGTATAACGAATACCATGGGCAATACAACCTCTACATAAGGTATAAAACAAAACCAACATTACTTTATAGTATAACAAACACCATGGGCAATACAACCTCTACATAAGGTATATACCAAAACCAACATTACTTAATAGTATAACAAACACCATGGGCAATACAACCTCTACATAAGGTATATACCAAAACCAACATTACTTTATAGTATAACAAACACCATGGACAATACAACCTCTACATAAGGTATATACCAAAACCAACATTACTTAATAGTATAACAAACACCATGGGCAATACAACCTCTACATAAGGTATATACCAAAACCCAACATTACTTTATAGTATAACGAATACCATGGGCAATACAACCTCTACATAAGGTATCTATCAAAACCAACATTACTTTATAGTATAACAAACACCATGGACAATACAACCTCTACATAAGGTATATACCAAAACCAACATTACTTTATAGTATAACAAACACCATGGACAATACAACCTCTACATAAGGTATATACCAAAACCAACATTACTTAATAGTATAACAAACACCATGGGCAATACAACCTCTACATAAGGTATATACCAAAACCAACATTACTTTATAGTATAACGAACACCATGGGCAATACAACCTCTACATAAGGTATATACCAAAACCAACATTACTTTATAGTATAACAAACACCATGGGTAATACGACCTCTACATAAGGTATATACCAAAACCAACATTACTTTATAGTATAACAAACACCATGGACAATACAACCTCTACATAAGGTATATACCAAAACCAACATTATGTTATAGTAGTGTTGTCAACTTGTACAGTTTTTCCTAACCGGTTACTCAGATAATCATTTGCATTAACAGATTAATAGGTAGTTTAAGTTGGTGTTTGAAAACCTTATCAATAGTAGATATAGATAAGATATGGTATTAGTGTCAAATTGACAACCTTTCATCCAAGTCACAAATTTATGCTTATGGAATTGAAGTTTGTCCTTTGGCATTATAAGGCTTGTCTGTGAGGATTTCGGGCGAAGTTTGACTTTTGATAATCGAATACACCGTATCAACTATAGCAATTGTACCAACTTCAGATTGAAAAATAAAAAAACCTTCTTGATCTCGTACATGTAGAATTTAGTATGTCTGTAACCGATTATTCTTTCCTTTGCTCTTGTTGTCTCCGAAAATAATGTGGAGTGTTTCAATTTGAAATGATTAATTATTAAAAGAAGATGTGGTATGATTGCCGATGAAACAATTCTCCACAAGAGACCAAAGTGACACATAAATGAACAGCTATATGTCACCGTACGACATGTTTCTTTACTTTGTTTGCTTGTTTCTTTAAACATGTTACTCGTACGATCACATATACATTGAGTACATTCTCAATGGCTTGCATTTCACAACTTTTGAGTAAGCGTTTCGTTTAAAGTGGGACTAAATATAAAAAAGAAGATGTGGTATGATTGCCAATGAGAAAACTATAAGCCTTGCACCACGGAGGTTTCACATTTAGATGTAGGTTTACACAATTTTAGAACAAAAACGAAATAATGAAGCTACATTTGTATTAGTAAAATTAAATCGCATTACTGATTTAAAGTTACTGTTAAAAATATGTATACTAATTATGTTTCTTTAAGATCCTGCCCCGAGCTGATTAACAATAGCAATCTGAATTTATTATACAAATTAATTACCACAACGACATTTTTTAAATAAAACATAACTATATATTGATTTCAATACAAATCTATATCAAATCTATCAAAATTGAAAAAAGTCCGGTTTTTGGTATTCAAAATTGGTGGTTTGACTGGTTAACCAACCGTTGACAACACTTTTTTTTATAGTATAACAAACACCATGGGTAATTATAGCATACACAGTTCTAGATAAAGTTTATAACAAACAAAACTATTTTATAGTATAACAAACACAGTTGTTTGTAAAAACTTTCTGAAACACTGGAGAAATATTAACCATATTAAAATTATTCTGGTATTTGCCAAGTTAAGAAAAAGTGCCAGGCAACATAAATTGAACATTACTAAAATATAACAAATTTTATACATTTTTTATGCCCCATATGATTTCCATTCTGTGCATCTGTTCGTTTGTTAATTTGTTGTTTGTTCGTTCATTCATCTGTTTGTCTGTCAGTCTGTCCCACTTTAGGTTGAAGTTTTTGTTCAAGGTAGTTTTTGATAAAGTTGAAGTCTATTCAGATTGAAACTTAATGCAAATGTTACCCATGATATGATCTTTCTAATTTTAATGCCAAATGAGAGTTTTGACCCTAATTTCAAGGTTTACTGAACATAGAAAATGAAAGTGCAAGTGGGGCATCCGTTTATTATGGACACATTCTTGTTTTGTACCTATTTTGATCCAAATCGCTTTTCTTTAAGAAATTATATTGGTATGAGTTGTCTCACTCATGATCCATTCATGATTGGCAGTTGTACCACATCTTCTTATTTATACTCAACAGTAGACAGGTGTCTATACAATTAATAAATTAAACAGAAAATATCACAGAGTAGCAGTCCATACCAAATTTCCATGTCAATACAATTACAGTATGACATTTTATTTGTAAATTTCAATAAAGCAAAACTTTTTAACATGATTTAATTTTCAGTATTTCCTGACCAGAAATCAATCCACCATAATTGCCTTTGCTGTTGGAGGAAATTTCAAACCAGGAAATGGGTTTAGTATTGTTGGGGCTCATACAGATAGTCCTTGTCTAAAGGTTTGTATAAATTAGATTTTAATGTAAACCAGGAAATGGGTTTAGTATTGTTGGGGCGCATACAGATAGTCCTTGTCTGAAGGTTTGTATAAATTAGATTTAAATGTAAACCAGGAAATGGGTTTAGTATTGTTGGGGCTCATACAGATAGTCCTTGTCTAAAGGTTTGTATAAATTAGATTTAAATGTAAACCAGGAAATGGGTTTAGTATTGTTGGGGCTCATACAGATAGTCTTTGTCTAAAGGTTTGTATAAATTAGATTTAAATGTAAACCAGGAAATGGGTTTAGTATTGTTGGGGCTCATACAGATAGTCCTTGCCTAATGGAAATTTGTATAAATTAGATTTTAATGTAGTAATAGAACTTGTACAGATAAATGTTACAACTAGTTTATCATACATTTATGTTTAGAACTTTTAGTTTTGCTGCACACATTTTGTGTGTGATAGTGAGTTGAGTGTGTTATTTCTTTTAAACAATGTCTGCTTTACTTAAACTTCATTTTATGATGAGTGTGTTGTAATTCTCTCTGTGTAAGACAGGAAAAAACAGGACTAAAAGTAACAGCTGAAAGTCACAGGACAAAAAAAAAACACAATTCAGTTTTCAAGATTATTTTTTAAAACATTTTTATAATTTTCTTAGAACTTCAGATTCATTACTCAACAACTCCCTCTTTACCGAACACTCGCACATTATTTTACACATGACATGACATTAAAGTTGAACATTTTCTGCACATTTTTCTCAGGAACTTCATTACAAGGATTTCTGAAATTTGGTTTCAGTGTTTATTTGAATCATTTATACCGTGTGATACGTTTTCTGATAAATCACTCAAAATATTTCTGTTTACTGGCAGATTTGGACAGGGATATCATGAGTGAGCAGTAGCTCACATTTTCACATGTTTTGTGATAAAATTATGTGTGGTACATTTTTGTACATGTATATGAAGTTGACATGATTGGCATGACTCATTTAACATATACAAAGTTCTTCTCTCTTTATGCTTTTTTTATACGACCGTCGTCGTATATTGCTATCACGTTGGCGTCGTCGTCGTCGTCGTCGTCGTTGTCGTCGCCCGAAAACTTTTAGTTTTCGCACTCTAACTTTAGTAAAAGTGAATAGAAATCTATGAAATTTTAACACATGGTTTATGACCACAAAAGGAAGGTTGGTATTGATTTTGGGAGTTTAGGTCCCAACGTTTTAGGAATTAGGGGCCAAAAAGGGCCCAAATAAGCATTTTCTTGGTTTTCGCACTATAAATCAAATTTTAATTTTTGTAAATATGTTCAGATTTAAAATTCCCCCCCTAGTACATTGTAGTATGTGCCTTCTTCTAATCTTCGACATATTGTAGTTAAGAAGTATAATGTAGATGTAGAAAAGTAATTTCACATACAGTACAGATAAACAGTTCTAAGGTTGTAAAGTCCACTCTTTTTATACGACCGCAAAATTTGAAAAAAATTTCGTTGGATATTGCTATCACGTTGGCGTTGTTGGCGTCGTCGGTGGCGGCGTCGTCCGGGTCGTCGTCGTTGCCCGAATTCTTTTAGTTTTCTCACTCTTACTTTAGTAAAAGTTAATAGAAATCTATGAAATTTTGACACAAGGTTTATGACCACAAAAGAAAGGTTGGGATTGATTTTTGGAGTTTTGGTTTCAACAGTTTAGGAATAAGGGGCCAAAAAAGGGCCTAAATAAGCATTATTCTTGGTTTTCGCACAATAACTTTAGTTTAAGTAAATAGAAATCAATGAAATTTAAACACAATGTTTATGACCACAAAAGGAAGGTTGGTATTGATTTTGGGAGTTTAGGTCCCAACAGAATAAGGGGCCCAAAGGGTCCAAAATTAAACTTTGTTTGATTTCATCAAAAATTGAATAATTGGGGTTCTTTGATATGCTGAATCTAACTGTGTATGTAGATTCTTAACTTTTGGTCCTGTTTTCAAATTTGTCTACATTAAGGTCCAAAGGGTCCAAACTTAAACTTAGTTTGATTTTGACAAAAAATGAATCGGTTGGGTTCTTTGATATGCTGAATCCAAACATGTACTTAGATTTTTGATTATGGGCCCAGTTTTTAAGTTGGTCCAAATCAGGATCTAAAATTATTATATTAAGTATTGTGCAATAGCAAGTCTTTTCAATTGCACAGTATTGCGCAATGGCAAGAAATATCTAATTGCACAATATTGTGAAATAGCAAGATTTTTTTTTAATTGGAGTTATCTTTCTTTGTCCAGAATCAACTTAAATCTTTGTTATATACAATATACAATGTATATTCAATTTTTACTACCAACTGATAAATTAAAATAATCTTTACCATTCAGCGATAACAAGCAGTTTTTTTTACATCTTAATATTTTATGATGTATTTAAATGAGTAGTTATTGTTGCAAACTCCATTAGAAATTTTAATTGAGATTAGTTTTGGAATAAGGGAAAGGGGGATGTGATTAAAAAAATTGGGTTCAATTTTTCTCATTTGAAATTTCATAAATAAAAAGAAAATTTCTTCAAACGTTTTTTGGAGAGGATTAATATTCAACAGCATAGTGAATTGCTCTATTAGAGAAAACAAAAATTTTAAGTTCATTAGAACACATTCATTCTGTGTCAGAAACCTATGCTGTGTCAACTATTTAATCACAATCCAAATTTAGAGCTGAATCCAGCTTGAATGCTGTGTCCATACTTGCCCCAACCGTTCAGGGTTCAACCTCTGCTTTGTATAAAGCTACGCCCTGCAGAGCATCTGGTTTATGTATGAATTAAACAATTGTGTAGTTTTTACTTTAACATTATTCTTACCTTTAAACAAGGTATGCAGAACTTATGCCATTATGATTACATCTTCAGATATTTGAAAGTATAATCTTTAACATATAGTGTTGGTGTCTTTTTTGAATGATAGGTAAAACCTAAATCTAAGACCAACAAATCTGGTTATGCTATGGTCGGTGTGGAATGTTATGGAGGTGGTATTTGGCATACATGGTTTGACAGAGACCTGACTGTTGGAGGTAGAGTTCTAGTTAAGGTATGGACAGAGTTTCTTTATTTTAACCTATGATAAGCATTTTGATCATGAGTTAATAAGTGAGTGTAATTATCTGTTTAATTTTTTTTGTATGTATCAAAACTTGTAGTCTGATTCTTTATCCTCATATTTGGTTAACAGAACTTTTCATCAAGTGATTCTATTCTATTAAAAGTAAGGTATTGATCTGTTTAAATATAAGCTTGAAAATACAAACTTGTACCAAATATTTTCGATTCATTTTAAAAAATTCAAATTTGCACCAAGTATTTTCAATTTGTTAAAAAAATAATTGAATTTGATAATCTATCTACATTACTTTAAAAGGTCAATCTATTTCAGTTTGTTTTATTCTACAAATATTTTTTCTCTCTTCAGAACAATGGGAGTATAGAGCATCATTTGGTTCATATACAGAAACCTATACTTAGAGTACCACATATAGCTATTCATTTGATGAGAGACCATAATGAAAAGTTTGGACCAAACAAAGAGTCACAAGTGTATGTTTAGTTTATTATTTTTAAAGTCTTATTTTAGAATGAATTTTGGTCATCAGCACAAAATCTAAAGTTTAAATCTGTAATGTGTTGAGCAAATGTTTTCCTGTAATATAAATATGAGGTGATATGGTATTATTGCCAGTGAGACAACTACCCTACAGAGGTAGAATAAAGAGGTAGAAAGCAATTTTAGGCCACCATACAGCCTTCAACAATGAGAAAAACCCATACCGTATTGTTGGCTATAAAAGGCCATAGTTAAAGATTATTGTTGATCATCTCAACGAGATTTGTTTTCTCGCTTGAGCCGGTACAGTGATAGTGAGAAAAGCAATCGAGTTGAGATGACCAATGATAATCTGTTTATCGCTATTTTACCTATGATGACAATGTAAATTTAAAGTCAATTTTATTAGCTGTGTCATGTGCCTCCTTAGTTTCTAGCGATAATTTTCCATCTCACAAAAAAGATCAAAGGAAAAATGCAAAAAATAGCCATAAACATGTTTTATATGCATATTGAAAATGTATATCCCACTTTGTGTAAACATTAAAGATTTTTTTTTATTTTTATTTTAGCTGGAGGGGACTGATTTGTTTAGGTATTCTTATTTGCAGAAATCAGTATATATCCTTACTACCATATCAAAAATATTAGTATCATTATCATTTATGTAGATTTTCAAAATCAAACAATATTACTTAATCTTGGTCATTTTAGACTTTGTACCTTTTGTTTTGTTAGTAATTGTTCTACCTATATTGAATGCAAAGATATGTTGAGTACATGCCAATGAATCTGTAACCCAATGCTACATTATACTCTAATAAAGACACTACTTTACCTTAATTGAGTCAATATATCTTTTTTTTGTAAATTTTTATTGTGTTGTGACATCTTGTTATTTCTAATATTTGTAGATGTCCAGTACTGGCTACAACTGTACAGTTAGAGTTACAAGGTAACAAACAGGAAGATGACAAGAAACCTGAAGGGCAGGAAAAACAGGTAAATAATTATAGGGTGTGTAGACACATTTACCAAAAAAATTGCAAATTTTTAGGTATTAAAACTCAGTTTTTAGCAATATTATTAATCGAATATAGCTCCTGATAGCTTCAGCCTTAAAATTTTTGTAGAATGTTGATTTCCCTTCACCTTATGTTCATATTTCAAGAACAAATTCAGATTTTCCAGATGGTAAAATATAGCAATTTGTTTGTACCCTGCTTAATTATGGGTATTTACTAGCATTCAAATAGATGCTCCTCAAAGCATATCAAATACTTGTGTCTTTACCATTAAATTTGCAATTCAAATCAATGAAGAACATTTTTGCATCCAAGTCATATGAATCCACAACCCTTTTTTAGTTTTTAAAAGTTTTCTTTTTTTAAATTTTATTTCCCATTTATCTTTTTTTTTATTATTTCAGTGTGATAAACACCAGCCTGCCTTAGTAAAGCTTATATGTGATGAACTGAAAATTTCCCCTGACCAGATGATGGACTTTGAACTTTGTGTAGCAGATACTCAACCAGCTGTAAGTACAGGAAAGGGTTATTTTAATTGTGTGTGTGTGATCATACAGGAAGGCTAATTTCTCTATCACTGTTTACAAAAACAGTAAATAAACATTACTGTGATGCTATAAACAATATCTTAATAAAAGTGCTGGAAAAGGAAGACATTAACTAATCTTGGTGGTCTGTGGACCAACATTTAGAGAGTTATTTGGAATTATGATAATAATTTATTCAGCAAGCAAAAACAGGTTATTGGATTTACATAATAGACAATATACAGTATAGTATATCATTTATACACAAATTTTACTAATTTTAAATGAGAAAATTACTGGAGGATGAATAATAATAAAACTAGTCTTGTTTCACATTGTTAATTTTTGTTAAGAGTAAATGTCGGAAATCAGTCCTCCAGTTCCTATCAGAAGTCTTTAGAACACTTATTAATAAACTAATTGTCAGATCAAACATTTGTTAAACAAGCTATTTGGTGTTTCCACCTAATGTCAACCTATGGGTGTATTAAATACGATTTTATGGATGACAAAAGTACTAACTGGCAAACAAAACACATCAATGATCTTGAAACAGACACACTTGCCAGAAATGACCTTATCTGCAAGTTCATGACCTAAATGGTAGATTGAGATTTAGGTTTCTTTTTCGAAAATGGTTTCAGTCATTTCATTGAGATTTGAATTGCTATTTTTGACTTATTTTTACTCTAAGCAAATAATATTGCTTACACTTGTGGAAGGGCTCATGAAATTTACTTTCTAAAATTGCATGTTATTTTTATTGAATGATTTTTAATTTTATTTATTAAAAGCAATTGATACTTATGTTTTAGTTTCTTTTTGCCATTGTTTTTTTAATTCTTTATAATGTACTTTCCACTTTGCAGGCTATAGGTGGTGCATTGGATGAATTTATATTTGCTCCAAGACTTGACAATCTTCTTAATGCCTACACAGCAGTAGAGGTTTGTGAATTAGAAAAGCATGTCAGTTATTGGCAAAACACATTTGTTTAGCATTATATTAATTATAACCTGGTAAATTAGTCGTTTAATCCACATAAACTGTTGCTTATGTTTGAGGAGATTAAGAAAAGGCCCGACTAGATGCTGCTTTTAATTTTATCATATTGGACTAAAAATTTAATTGAAAGCACATGTTTACAATATTTCATTTATCCCAGTTTGATTAATAATGAAACTGGCATTGTACTCCTATAGTTAAAATTACATCCAGTATTAGTTCATTATTGTACCCCACACAACGAGTTGCGGAGGGTATAATGTTTTTGACCCGTCCGTCCGTCAGTCCATCCGTCAGTCTGCCCGTCAGTCCTGTTTCTTGTCATCGCAACTCCTCTCAAACCACACAACAGAATTTAACGAAACCTTTTCAGATAATAAGAACATACTATGAAGTTGTGCATATCGACAGGAAATTGCGGTTCAATTTTTTTTCTAGGAGTTACGCCTCTTTGAACTTACTTACTTTAATGTACTACTGCAACAGTTTGTCATCACAACTCCTCTGAAACCACACAACATAATTTCATGAAATGTTGTAGATAATATATATACTATATATATGTGCATATTGGCAGGAAATTATTATTCAATATTTTTTCTTTTACAATTTTTTTTCTAACACTTATTTAATTTCTACAATGACAATGTGGGGACGTGGGGTATGTGAGCGTGCTCACTAAGGTTCTTTAATTTTTTAAGCTCTTGTGGTTTATGACTTCTGATGCAACTTTCTCTGATTGTTGTTCTTCCTATCATCAGTTTTTGAAGGTCTTAATCACAGAGTGAATAACAAAAACCCTATAAAGTTTGATAGAAATGAACAATTCTCAGGAAAGTTGTAATTCATGAGGATATGGGCAGGAGACATCAATTATTCAATTATAGTATGACATAATTGGTGAAGTCTTTTTACAAACATTGTCATTTATTCCTAACAGTCAAATTTAAGATATTATTTGTTCATTCTAGGCATTGATAGAAACTGATGGTAGTTTAAAGTCAGATCCTAACATCAGACTGATATGTTTGTTTGATAATGAAGAGGTATGTATAATTGACTAAATAGAGGCTTTTCTTTGCAATTCTTATCTTGAATTATTATTAATGCTAGATGTGAAAAAGAAAAACTAAATTATAATTTATATCGTAAGTTTCATAACTGGCACATATGTAATTTTTAATACCCTTGCAAGAGTATTCATATTTGATAGCGCTATGTTAAAACCTTTTGCCAGAGACTAATTCTGCTATATCATAAACATTATAAACTGAAACAAATAGTTGTTATATTTAAATATGCATTCTTGCTCAATAAATAATTATGAGTAAGTCATTTTTTTTAACAGGTTGGATCCCAGAGTGCCCAAGGTGCAGCATCAACTTTACAGGAACTTGTATTACGTCGTCTGAGCAGTGGTGGCAGTCAGACAGCTTTTGAAGAAGCCATTCCTAAGTCCTATATGATTAGTGCCGATCAGGCTCATGCTGTTCACCCTAATTACTCGTAAGTTTACTAGAACACATTTATGTTAAGGGGCTAGTTGAAGCCCCCCTTTCGGTTGAAATTAGAGTTTTGACCAAAAGTTCACAGTTCACAGAACATCAAAAATTATAGTCTGAGTAGGGCATCTGTGTACTATAGACTCATTCTTGTTCATATCAAAATACTGTTTGTTTGAACCAAATAATTCTATACAAATCTCAGATCTGCACATTGCATAACACAGAAATTTAAGAACTGATTTGTTGTTATCAGCTGTTTTTTTGTTAATAAAATTTTCAACAAAATCCATAATTTCAATTCTGACCAAAGCCTGAATATTTTTATTTTCTCAGCATGTTGATATAGACTGAGCTGAAAGGTCTGTGATGAGTTGATAAAGGGTAATTCATCAGAGATGAAAGTAGAAATGTTTAGCACACAAGTGTAGTATTAATCAGATCTCCTTATAAATAGTAAAAAAAAGTTTTACACAGCAAAACTTTTTGTTATACCCAAACTGTTTTTATTCATGATATGTACCTGATACTTGACAAAAAGTTTCAACTTTATTGTGTCCTTAGTCTGTCATTGAGAAATCTGGTTATGATTTTGGCCTATTGTGAAGCTCTGTTGTAATTCACTTCTATTTTTACAGAGACAAACACGAAACTAATCACCAAGCAGCTCTTCACAAGGTTGGTATACAACCTTATCATTATAATGTACTGATGTGAATATTTTCAACTGGGTGAGTATCACAATAAAAAGAACATGCATTCTGATATCTGATGCACATGTATATATGAAGCTGTGTCTTAAATCGCAATAAATAATCTCTCTTTTGGTCATTTTATCATCAATGGTAATAATAAATACAGACAATAATTTCTGTATTAACTGTATCCTTATTTTCATGTATATTAACATTACTTGTCTTTATATTCATCTATAAGCCTGGTTTTCTGACGATCACAAATCTCCTGCATTTAGATATAATGAAACTTGGCAGAGTAGTCCCATACTTCTTGTAGTTGTTCACCTCTTACTTTGTATATGCACGAAGCAAAATATTGTACTTCCTTCACCTTGGGAGTATCAAAACATGAACTTTTCATTTCTGCAAATGGGTAACTTTTCATGTTCATAATTTGATTTGATTGTTTCACACTAAGCCTGCCTTCAAACATTGTAAATCATTTTGCAGTTATCTATTTCTTCTTCTTTACACTGCCACTTGGTCCAGACAAAAACCTCTATCTTGCTTGAGTTGGCATAGCAGAACTGAATTTAGATAACTTATATATTGAACACAAAAACTACTGCCCAAAGTTTTTAAATGGTCGCCGATTGTTTATTGATTTCTATTAAAAATTATAGAAAGAGCCAGAGAATTACAAACACTGGTCATTCCAGGTAAAAATATTTTAAAGGGGGAGTTTCTATACTCCTGGGTGTGTTTGGATCGACAAGCGGAAGATTTCTGGAACTTCAATGTTTGCACTGAAAACCTTATCAAAACAAGACGGTTAGCAGGTATGTTTCAGAGAATAGTATTAACATTATGTTATTGCTGAATCATTTGCTTTGATGGTTTTCATTTTATTACAGGGAATAGTATTAAAATTTAATTCCAACCAGAGGTATGCTACAACAGCTATAACTACTACTATACTTAGAGAGATTGCATTGAAATCTGGCTGTCCATTACAGGTATGTGCAAATGAAAAATATTATAAAGATTAACTTCTGTACAAATCATGTAGTGTTAACGAAACAATGTTTCACAAGGCTTGTAAACTGCATAAACCTAAAATCTGGAAAACATGCCACAAAGGTTAGCGTTAATATTACAAAGAAGGCAAAATATTTCCTTCTTCAAATTCATGCATTTTTTTTTTATTATTCAAAAGAAATTTAACAAGGGTTCTAAAGTAATCATTTGATTCCAAAATTATCTCAACATTTTACTGATTTACAAGGTAACATCTATGCATTATTATGTTCTACTTTTTTGTATGTTCTTTTTGCCAAGGCCAGAATAAGTGGTTGACAGCATAATTAAATACAATATAATTTGTAATTATTGATAAGTAATGATTGCTTGACTATTGAAAGTCATGACATTTCAAATTAAAAAAAAACCAAAAACTTGAATATGTTTTCTATGCTAAAATGGAACTTTGACAACCTCCCAGTGCAAGTGCAAGGGAAAAACTGTGATATACAAGGTTAAATAGTGTTAATTTATTGAGAAAGACAAACATTTTTATATAATTAGTTTCTTTTATTTGCACGTTAACATAAAAGTAAGTTACCAGTATACACTTTTTTCCACAGTATAATATATAGACAGAAAATGTGTAACAGCTATTGAAAGGTTTGATACATTGCAGAATATGATTGCAAGACAAAGGCTGCTTAGATAGAGAAGACATGTTTGTAATTCATACAACTGATTTGAATTATTCAATTTAAAGTGCATTCTGATACAATATACATCATATAACACAACAATTACAATTCACTTCAGCAGCAATAGTATACTAAATCAGCTAGTCTTTAGATGCTAATGAAACACTAACAATATTCATACAAGCATATAAACATACAAATATAATATAAACCATAAATTAATCTCTCTGAAATCTGAGTTGTTATAATTTGTTAACAGAAACAGAGTTATTATGATTTGATAAAAGAAACAAATTTATGTCATTGCACAATTATATTTTTACAGGATTTTGTTGTAAGAAATGACTCACCATGTGGATCTACAATTGGACCTATCATGTCAGCTAAACTAGGAATACCAACAATAGACATTGGTGCCCCACAACTAAGTATGCACTCTATAAGAGAGATGTGTTGTACTTCAAGTGTATCTCAGGCTATTTGTTTATATAAGGTAAGTACGAAGATTTTGTATTTAATCGTAAAAAAATAAATAACAAGGTATTGAATACATTTCACATTTCATATTTTATATTTCACAGTTGAATAAAACTTTCATGCCTTCCTCTCTTATCAGGTGACAGGTAGAAAATGTCATCAACCTAAATTGGACAGATCATCATTAGTTAATTAAAAAAATATCCTATATATATAGGTCTTGAATATGTGAATTTTTATGACAGAAATTTCAGTAGGATAATATTATAGTATTAATGTATGGACTTTTTCATATTGGCCTTGTAACATGCCCAAGGTATTTATAATGGCCAAGGATGGTTGTAATGGCCCTGAGGCAACGCCAAGGGCCATTACAACTGTCCGAGGCCATTATTAATATCAAGGGCATATTACAGGGCCAATATGAAAAAAGTCCATATATTGATACTTTTATTAACCAACTAATGCAACTTCATTCAAGAACAGTCTTCAAGTCTCGGATCCAAAATTATACAACTATTCACAAACTACAACAGGACCAATACAGAAAAAGCCCATTTTATAACATTTTTATTAAATGGTTTTAATTCTTCGATTAAACAAAGAGTCAGAAACTTACTGCGAAGAAGATACAGGAATTTCATAGCTAAAATTCAACTTGTCTTTTCGCATTCAATTTTGCATTTAATTTTGGTCAACATTGTGACTGTCAGATGTAATTTCTGATTTATCATCCAAGTACTTAATTTTACGCTATTAAAATTCATTTCATCTAGCAAATATAAAGTAGCTGGGAAGAATAAATCAGACAGTTTAACTATTCTTAAAGTCTGCATTCTGAGGATTGAACAACGGAAATGAAACAGTGATAATAATCGAAAGTCGTACTCGAAAAAGGCTGTGAAATATTTCCGTTTCAAGTCGTTACAAAACAATGAACATCATATTAACTTGTTTTTATGATATTAAGTTTAAAAGCAATTAAAAAAATGTCACACTTATTAAAAGAAATAAACGACATTTTGATTTAATAGATGTCCCGTTTCATAATGCATGACTGTGATTTCGTAATGCACAGGTGTGATTTAGTAATGCATGACTGAGATTTCGTAATGACTGGCTGTAGCAATTTTCCGTTCATAATGACCAGGTGTCGAAATTTTCCTTTTATAAAGCATGGGCATTCCTATACATATTGTAGTAAGTTAGTTAATAAAGGGTTATACAGGGCTAGCACCACAAATTACACAAACTTTTCGTTAGATCTGCAGATTTGCAGTAGCAAATTTCCTTCCATCAACAGTAATTTGAACCAATGGTTCTATGAGGTGGCAGCTCTGCCTATAGTGTGGCCATTGTCCTAAACTGTGCAGAGATAATTATTTCTTAAGCAATCATAACACTGTTAAAAGGGTGACCATCAGATGTAGGAAACTATTGTTTTGATTAAAACTCTTAAACAGATATATATTGATGTGTTTATGTGGGTATTTTATCTTGTTTTTTCCCCTAAAGCTCTGAACACTATACTATTATTTAGGTGATAGGATAGTCAAACTTAAAGATTATACAAGAATTTTTAAAAGTCAGTAAAAAAAAAAATGAGTGTTAATTCATTGTTTCATTAAATGCTTTTCAATTTTCTAGGGATTCTTTGAGAAATATCCAGAAGTCTTTTCTTCATTGAAGTTTTAGAAGATCATCAAGTGGACAATACTCATGGATTGAAATCCTGATAATATAGAGTAACCAGATCGAAGGACATATGTTATAGTGTGTTGATAATAATTTATTTTCAAATTCAAAATAAAAGTATTATATCATGTTTAATTAGTTCAGTGTATAATAAAAAATGCATATTCTTTGCTTATATCATATGAAGTAGAAGATTCTTCAGTTAATAATACTGTTATGTAAAAACATAAATGGAAGTAATCTAAGTTGATTGGCATGGAGGTTGTAGGAATAATGTCTGAGGACCCAAAACTTCATTTCATGGTAGATTCACAAAGTGCAAAGCTAGCATAGAGAATTATTAGATTATAATAGCTTAGGACTTTAAAAAGGACTTTTCGAAAAGGTTGTAATCTATTAAATGTTTTATACATATATTACCAGTTCTGTTTCAAATACTGACCAAACACTTAATAAGAGTTATATCCTTGAAAACACTGTTTTTCTTGTTAAATGAAAAACAATTCCTTTCCGAAATTGCTAGCTACTTCCTCAGGATGGTGCAAACTGTTTGGGTCAGAATGGTACAAAGACAATTTAAATGTAGTTTTGTCCCCTCTAATGGATAAAATAAATGTTAAGGTGCTATAACTCCTAAACTACATATGACTTCAGTATGCCAATATCTGTATAGGCAAAGAAAAAAGAAAAACAGAGTAAAATCTTATGCTCCTATGGTATTTAAGAATAAATCAAATGAACAGATTGAATATCTGTTATCAGTTTGTTTTCTTCTCAGAATTCCCATGTTTTGTTATATCCCTTGTCAAATACAGCCAATCTGTACGGAGCAATATCTATATTAATCATGAGGTCAATAAGGAAATTCTGCTGTGTTCTCTTGTTAAAACAATTTCAATTACATGAGTAAATACTCAAGTTGTGGTATTTCAATCAGGTAACCTTTTTGAAACTTTGATACTGAAATTCCTTATTTGGAGAACCATAATTGACATGTTGTCATTATTATGGGTCGGCATTATGATATGGGTTTGAGATTGTTACATGATTTTCTGCCTAGTATCTATTTTATTATTTTCTGCAGTATATAAAAATTACAGATTTTAAGTAAATTAATTGTGATAAATACATTTTTTATTAATTTTTATATAAGAAGAAGATGACAAAAATTTATAACAATGAATGTTTTATTATGAATTTATTTATGCGTGACCTATCTTTTGGGGTTTCTCAAACCAGGTTATTTTTAGAAATGTAAACAAGGTACCAAGTTCTTTCAACAACTCTTCGTAGAAACATGGGAAATGATTTATAGTTTGTGTTTTTTTCCCCCTCAAAACAGTTATTTTATATTCTATTTTGATTATTATATGTATACAGTTTTCATCATTTCAAAAATTAAGATACTTTTACTTTCAATGTAAACGATCTCAGGAGTTTTTATAGGTAATATGTTTCAGTAATTGAAAGTGATTTTCAAATCTGAAATATCTACTTGATGTTTGTTAATACTTTGCAATTCTACTGCAACCAACCAGATTGAAATGAGAACATTGCATCAAGGATTTGTCAGTTGTTACGAAGAGAATAATTTGCTATACTGTCTGAAGCTTTCTAATTTTAGTTGTAGATACATGAAGGCAACAGTAGTATACTGCTGTTCAAAACTCATAAATCCATGGACAAAAAACAAAATCGGGGTAACAAACTAAAACTGAGGGAAACACATTAAATATAAGAGGAGAAAAACGACACAGTTTTTTAGTCTGCTGTATAGCCAATGAAAATATGAAGGGATATGGAGTAAATGTACATGAGACAATATAAGGTGGCTCGGGTCTTTTCGAAATTTCTATAAGAAATGTAGTATTTTTTGTTATTTTATCCGTAACAGAAAGCGAATCAAATTGGTCGAAAAAAATAGGGGGTCATAGACCATTCAAAATTTTACTTTGAAACAGGTATGTAAAATGGACCATTTTTCAATAAAATGGTTGGGAAAATAGAGGTGTTGACTTATTTTTATCGGAATATAAAAAAAAACGTTCTTTGACACTTGGTCCAAAACTGTAAATTAATAAGCTGAAATATGGCTCAAAGAATGAGCCAATAAAAAACATAGGTCACCAATGAGGGAAAAAAATAATTTTGCATTAAAACCCAAATTTTGGCGGGAAAATGGTGAAAATGAGTGAAATGTCATTTTAAGCTTTAACAGATACACATTATAAGGAAAATATTCTTTTAGTGACATAACTACAATGATTTAACATTTCTAATCAATCAAAATATTAAAAAAAATTATATCGAATTTACGACAAATACTTTTTTTGTGCATTGTAATTCATGGATGAAATTATGCGCAGACGAATAGTCCCAATCCACCTTAATATCAATACATGGTAAAGCATATAAGTTGGCGTTTTTATTGTTGTCCTTAATCTTCAAGTCACCATGAGCCATTCAACAATGATCAATATTTCTCCAGAGCTGGTAGTAAGTTGACCTTTCGCATCAGTTTGGGCAGAATTCATGGTAAAATATCATCAAAGCTTCATTCCTAATGTTATGACTGTTTGTTGATAATCTTAAATTTCACCAAAACATCAATGAAAACATTATGTCTAGCATTTGTCAACCTTTACTGAGAGAAATAATTTGACATTTGTTTGCTTTAAGATTATCATATCTTTTGTCAAACGAAGTTTAGGAAAGGATATAGTGTTTCATCAGTCCGTCACAAGGTTAAAGTAAATCTATCTGTACTTTTGGAAGTATAAGTCATAGTTCATGAGATTTTGTTCATAGTTATATCTTGAATAAACAAGGGGCCCTGAAAAACTACGGTTATCATGACCTACATTTCACATATGAGTGACTGAATAAAAATAGCGCTAGCGCTAGAGTCCATAACTGAGATACAACTCTTAGAGAAATTAAATTTTTCAGTTGATAAGTCTGTAATACTCAGAATTGAGAGTCCTTAAAAAGTCATCTTGACATAAAGTTCATAGATAAGTAAATGAGAGTCTTTCAAATGAATTGGATGATATTCCATTTCATCAACAGCCCTTAAAAGATATTCGGTTTCATAAATTGCACAATTTAGTTATATGTTATAGCATTATCATAACTAATTGAATTGGCTCAGTTCTGGCATTGAGGTTTCAAGTCAACTCAATGAACATATTGTTTTATATAATATTGTGCACTTTTTTATACCAAAAACCTCCATATTTCCGCCGAAAAAATTGGTGTGTGCACCAATGAACTGTTGAGATTACTTAAATTATGTACACGAAGTCCATCAGATATATATGTATCTAGGTATGCTTACGTGTTAGTGACGGTCACTGTCTTATGTTTATCTACAAAAAGTAAAAATAAGAAAGAATAATCCTGACGTCTATGACTGATTGTCAAAAGTTATTTCTGGACAAGGACCTAAATTTCTAAATAAATACAGACAGACACTAAGAAAAAACTTTGATATACAAACAATCAATATGAATATCATAAAATTACAAAAAAAACCAACTCCAGGGAAAATAAAAAAAAGTCCCTTAGTCAACGATCAATCTTACAGGGCGATGGATCATGTTATATGATTCTGTACACTACAAAATATAATATATAACAAGTCAAAAAGGGTACAACATCACCATAAAATAACTATAAAATATACAAATATTAGATATTTCGGATAACAGATATCCTTCTTCGGTAATTGCACGATGACAAATGAATCATGTCAATTCAAATTGAGACTCTATCAAAATCTTGATTTATACAATTTAAACGAACGCTGGAACAATTTTAAAATTTCCAAACACACCGCAAAGACTACAGAAATATGCCAAAAATAAAAATAGTTATTTACGATGTGAAATGACACAACTCTAGATTTTTATCCAACGCAATCATAGGTTTGAACGTAGTTTTCAATTTAGACTCGTTTATATTTTTTGTTTGGGCATGTATCATATTTTTCCTCCGGTTTATATGATCCGTTCATCCTATATTGTCTCTTAAAATTCAAGAGTCAATCTTAAATTGAGAGTAAATTATATGGCCTTCCAAATACCGTTTCGATCCCTAACCTCACTGAAGTGACATATATTGTTGAAATCTAGATTTGGTGTACTAAAGAAATATTGACACCGAATGTTTGTGGCACAACATCGTAGCCACAAGTTAACAATTTTTTTTTTCTGTGACGTATTAAATTTATATTCAGATCCATTTTGTTACATCTTGTGATCAATTTTATTTGGCAATCGTCAATGGCAGTCAGCAGGGTTAAAGAACATCAGTTGTTCGACCTGTTAGTCAAAGGCGTTTTGTTTAAATATACTTTTTCACTTTTTTGGTCATTTGGAAAATGTTGTTTGTGCTGTTTTTAGACCCTTCTACAACGAAATTTGTTTGACATGCACACGTATAAAAATTGCGGTTTTTATCCAACGCAATCAGAGTTTTGAACGTAGTTTTCAATTTAGACTCGTATATATATGCGAAAGCAAATTTACAGATCTTACATTGTTGGGTTGATGTTTAGACGAGTTGTATATATGGATACATTTGTTGTAGGGTTGTCACTGACTCAGACGTACTTATGAATATAATTATTTTCTGTGACTGTATCTTACATTAATTTGTAGGATCCTTTACTATAGATAATTTAGCTGATCTGTAAAAATAACATCTTCATGCCTTATATATCATGTACTGTAGTACGCCGCTAGATTAAAACTGACGTGGAAAGGTAACATATGGCCACCGAAAGCTCTTTTTTTGAGAGCCCAGGTGGTCGTGCGGTCTAGCGGGACGGCTGCAGTGCAGGCGATTTGGTGTCACGATATCACAGTAGCATGGGTTCGAATCCCGGCGAGGAAAGAACCAAAAATTTGCGAAAGCAAATTTACAGATCTAACATTGTTGGGTTGATGTTTAAACGAGTTGTATATATATATATATATATACACATCTTCATGCCTTATATATCATGTTCTGTAGTACGCCGCTAGATTAAAACTGACGTGGAAAGGTAACATATGGCCACCGTAAGCTCTTTTAAAAGAGCCCAGGTGGTCGTGTGGTCTAGCGGGACGGCTGCAGTGCAGGCGATTTGGTGTCACGATATCACAGTAGCATGGGTTCGAATCCCGGCGAGGGAAGAACCAAAAATTTGCGAAAGCAAATTTACAGATCTAACATTGTTGGGTTGATGTTTAGACGAGTTGTATATATATATATATATATATATATAAGTGTCTAAGAATGCAACTTTAACATACTAATGAGTGTTATACAATTAGGTGTTATATTTTATATATTATTCACGCAATATTTCGCTAAACAAATTAGCTTCATCGGGCGTGTGCATCTATCTAGGTGAAATCGGATGCATGACAAAAAATATCTTTGTAGCTTGAGCTACACAAAAGTTTAACATATTGATTGATGATCGGTATAAAACAAATTTTTGCCGTTTATTGTACATAAATATATTTTTCAAAAATTAAAACAAATAGTTGTTTTAGTTAAATAGAAGTAAAATTGATGATTTATTCCTTTGGTTTCGGGTAGAACTGTTTTTCATCCCTCTCATTAAGTCCATCAGGTTCAAGAGTACGTAGCTGATGCATCCAGAACCTTTCTCTCTTTTTTCTCATTTCGGAGTCCCAATTTTGGTTTACCTCAATTATTTGAAAGGTGATATTTTCAAAAGTATGTCCTGTTCTTAAGAGGTGTCTCGTAATTGGACAGTTTCTTCCTTTTGTATAGAACGACCGGTGGTTGTTTAGTCTGATGTTGAATGTGGTTTCTGTTTCCCCAACATACTGCAGCTTGCAAGTTCCACAAGTAAGAATGTAAATACTATTTTCCGTTTTGCAATTAGATGTAACATAGATGTTGTATCGCTGCTTTGTTGCTGTGCTGCTGAAAGAGTGGTCAGTGTTGGCGGCTTTACAGCACTTACAGTTGCGTCTACCGCATTGTTTGTAACACCCAAATTTAGAAGTTTCGTGTTTCTTTACTTTAGATGTCACAAGTATGTCTTTGAGATTCTTGGGTCTGCGGTAGGCAATAACAGGAGGTGATGGAAAAATTTCTTTTAAGGAAGAGTCATTTTCGATAAGACGTCAGTGCTTTCGGATAGAAGATGAAATATTTGTCAAATCGGGATGGAAGGTTACAACAAACGGAATTCTATCTGCACGGGTCGTCTTATCTTTGTATTCCATGAGGCTAGCACGATCTTTTTCTTTGGCTTTATATATATATATACAACTCGTCTAAACATCAACCCAACAATGTTAGATCTGTAAATTTGCTTTCGCAAATTTTTGGTTCTTCCCTCGCCGGGATTCGAACCCATGCTACTGTGATATCGTGACACCAAATCGCCTGCACTGCAGCCGTCCCGCTAGACCACACGACCACCTCGGCTCTCAAAAAAGGAGCTTTCGCTGGCCATGTGTTACCTTTCCACGTCAGTTTTAATCTAGCGGCGTACAACAGTACATGATATATAAGGCATGAAGATGTTATTGTTACAGATCAGCTAAATATATATGACAAAACCAAAAGCTCAAACACACCAATGGAATGGAAACCAACTGTCATATTCGTGACTTAGAAAGGCATTTCCTTATGGAGAAAATGGTTGTATAGCTAGCTTAACATCTAACTTGTACGACAGTTGCATAAAATTCAATAATATTGAAAGCAATGTGCAAGCAAAACAAACAGACATAACAGATAAAAAAATATCTAAAATTGACAATGAGGTTAAGCAGTCAAAATTGTAATGTATTATAATCTTTATCACATTTTAACAAACAATATGATGTTCACTTTTACTAAAGGGGATCTATCAAAATAACTCGATACTATTAAGTATAGATCCAAATGAGCAAGATACCCAATTTATTGTCGTTGAAAAAAGTTTATATCCTTGCAAAGTTTAAATGATAAACTTCAACAGTTTCATTATGCAAGTTGTGTGCAGTGATATTGAAGAAGTTATTGTGAAAAAAAAGGATGTCGCCAAAGAAGGATACAGTCTACTGACGATTTTGACCTTGAGACTTATTTGTAGAATTTGTCTCACTGATCTTTTTTTCACTTTAAGGTTTCTCTCTATTATGATTGCGAGATGGAAAAAAATGGTAAAATTTGTTATTTAAGGACAATAAAAATCCTAAAAGAAGTCGTCTGACAGTTTTGACGTCAATGAGCAATTGGTAGAGCTCATTTGCCTGGAAAGATTTTCTCTATCTACAATGTTTTTAGAAATAATAGACAAAACTTGCATTTCACACTTATGTTCTATATTTAGCCATGGCGGCCATTTTTCTAAAAGTTTAAGGACATTTGACACTTGCACTTAACCGTTAAGTCAAGTTTGAATGTTGAACCAATTTTCGAGATCTTCAATTTTAATTGCAAAAACTATACAAATACGAATAAAAAAATATATTCTACAGAATTGGTAACAACATGGTACAAAATACTTCCAACGGATTAGTAACATAATCAATGAAAGGACTTTCTCCTATGTTTATCCATACACATTTAGACCAATGAAGTCCTCGATAAAAAGAACGACATCCTTATTTAATAGTTAACCAAACGAGACAGGGCGACCTTGTAATTACGTAATATAATATAAACTAGCTTTTATATTATCCTTAAGTAAGTATAAATTCATTTTAAATCGTCAAACAGTTTTGACAAAGAGTTTTGTTTATTTGAAATCAGCCATAACATGCAATTGAATGAGTGAATAGAATTTTAAAATAGAAAGTTGTTAATATGATTAATAAAAGTCTGATTTTTACAATGTATAGGTATCGGCTAATGATAGAAATTCATAACGTATCAACTAAAAGGGAATGATATACAATAATACATTATTTTAGTTATTGTGCGCATCGCATTCAAACATCATTACAAATTGGAATGGCTGATGCCGTTTTAGAAAAAAGTGAAAAACAAAACTGGACATCTGTTCTTTATTCTCTTACTTTGTTTGCAAATGGAATCGAAAAGTATGTAAATGATAAAATCGACATTCTCCATGGCACTCTTAAGAACCAGCTTAATTTCATCACTCATAACTGTGCTCGCTCTTGTAGTATACACGAACCAGAGCTTCGTAACTGGTGCCACACATGTTTAAAATGGAAAACTGCAATACTCAATTACCATAAGAATCGAAATATTTTAACCAAAAAAAAGTTTAACTGGACTTGTATGGATTCCGCAAAGTGGCCAATTGATCCGCGTGAAGTTCAGAAATGCTTTTACCCTGATTGGTGTTTTACGGCAAGAAAAATCACTAATCTGACTGATGTTTCTGTTCTTATTGGATGCGTGATCAACTGTACAGTGTTCAACAAAAACATTGACCAAATACGAAGGATAAGAAATGAAGTTTCTCATAACTCAACTGTAAGTGACGATGAGAGAAAGAAATATTGCCAAACATTATTGAATTTTCTTAAAACACCAGAAGTTATTCCGTATCCAAAGTCACAAGATGCAGTGGCGTCTATCACTGTCCTACAGCAGACATGTTTGAAAGACATTATCGAAGAAAGATTAATTAATGAACAGACCTTACTTAAACTTGAAGCTATGCATTTTGGGGAAAAGCCAATCATCGAACGTGAAAAACGATATTGTAAAGGATTTGTTTTTGTTTCTCTCTCATTGACGGCAATTTTTCTTGCCGTCTGGTGTGGACAAGAAGTTAGAGAACATGAGGGTAAGGTTGCAATGTTTGAACATTTTATTAAATAAAGAGCGCTTGGAACTGCAGTCCTCTCAAATCGTTTTACCTTTTGTTTAGCTACTTGGAACAATAGTTTTTTAAAAGCTAAATTTCCAATAATACTCTACATCCTCCAAAAAAATAACCCTAGCAAAAAAAAAAACAGGCAAATAATAATCATACTTAAAAAACAGTTTTTTTTGTATTTTTTTACCGATCATAGCTTAAAATTATGTTTTTAGTTCTAAGTTACAGACTCGCATTAATCATGATGTATAAAATTAGTTTTATTGCAGACAAACGAAAAAATGGCCTTGCTATGACCATTGCGTACAATTTGAGATATCTCTCATTGTACCCAATTAATAAGGTTTTGTTCTACATTTGCTCCTCTTTGTTACTTCATCCTGGATTTAGTTAACGTCGATTTAAGTATAAGACCATGTTCAACCATAATTTATTATAATAAGAAAAAAGACCAATAGACATGCAGTAGTACTCAAAAAAATATATAGAAAACTAAAGACTGAGCAACTTGCACCATATCAAAAACTAGGGGTGATCTTAGGTGCTCCGGAAGTGTAAGCAGATCCGACTCTTCATGTGACATGCGAAAGGTCACAAAGGGTTAGGTTAGGGATTAAAGTTACGACATTAATGTTCCTATTGTCGCATTCGTGACCATCTGTGAAACTGAGATTTCATAAAGGTCAACCAACTCATGACGGCGTCTGTAAAGCATACAAAGAGATAAACAGTCATGTTTGAAAAAAAACCAATTGAGAGGTTTAAATAGGTATAAAATCAGGTTAAGTCCAACATTTTCTACATACGGAATGTCTATACCAAGACAGAAATATGACAGCTGCTGTCCATTCGTTTAATGTGTTCGAGCCTTTCCTTTTGGCCATTTGGTAAAGGATTTTCGTTTTGTGTATTCCATGGAGTTTGGTATTTTTTTAATTTTTTTTTTTTTTTTTTTTTTTACAGATTTAGGATTTCGTTTACAATTTGATTCTTATATCCAAGAGCATGTTAATTTTACTGGTAGACAGTGGTTGTTTAAGGGAATACAAGAAAGAATCGATTACTCAGGCACTAAAGGACTTTTGATTATAGCTGACCCTGGGTATGGAAAAACAGCAGCAATGATAGAAATTATTTCAGAAAGACAAAACTTCACAGGGTATGATATATTGCACCATTTATGCAGAGCTGATACAATAACATTTAGAGACTTCAGTGCTTTTGTATTGAACATAGTACACAAACTTAAACATATGTATCCAGTATATAAAATGGACAAAGACGCAAGCAAGTATTTGCAAAATGGGAACATGAAAAATATAACAAGTATGTGTACATTTGACCAAATATACTGTTCTCATTTGTTATTAATAGGTCCATTGTTTCGCATTCAACCGCATCCAAAAAGGAAATTACTCATTTTAGTTGATGCACTAGACAAATGTGCGATAGAAAATAAACAATCAATTTTGTCATCCTTAAAGCAAATTTATTTTTTATTTCCTGAATGGGTGAAGTTTCTCTTCACCACTCGCAATGACTTTGAAATAGCCAGCAGCTTTGGAAATTTGAAAAAATGGCATCTATCGAAAAATTCAGAAGAACACAAAAAAGATTTCGTTCGCCATATTCAGAAACTCTTTTCAGTACAGAATGACATAGCTGAACTTTTAGCTACTGAAACCGAGTATGACTTTGTCATGCTGCAGCTTGCAAGAAGTCTGTTAACGATCAAACCGACAGAAAGTAATCTTAACATCAATAATTTACCTGGTTCTTTTCAAACTTGCTTTGAATTGGAAATGGACTTCTTATACAATAACAGTTATTCAAAACAGTTTAAAAATTCAAGGATTATTTTCGAAATAATAGCTGCAAGCAATGAACCATTAGAACAACAGAAGATATTTCATATAGCTCAAGCAGCTGATGCTTCTTTGAATGATGAATACCTTTTTGATGAACTTATTTATAAAATGTCTCCTCATGTTATATATATTTCGGCCAGCTCGCAAATAACTTTTAAAACGTTTTTATTTAAAGAATGGCTTACTTCTAAAGAACGAAAAGGTCGTCCATATTATGTGAACATAGATAATGGACATAAAGCGATTGCTGGAAAATTACTGGATGAAATTTTAGACAACCATGAACCAGACGTTTCTATAGATTTCATTTCCGACCTTCTATTTCACATCAATGAGGCAAATGCTAAAGATCTAACCAACAAGATAAAATGTATACCTCCATACATTGTTGATCGAAAAACATGTTTTGATCAAATGAATCGTACAACTTGCCTTTCGTCACTTGAAGTTAATGCAAAATGTATTAACTCATACAAAATAATGAAGTTATTATTATCCATATCTAAAAGTCAAAACTTAACATTAGCAGCTATAAATGCAGTTATTGCAAACAATACCGAAAATGTTAGAGCTATAGTTGAACATGGAATGATTGACTATTCAAGTCAACTTGAAATGTTTGATATGGCACATCTTATATTTGACCAACAGACTGACAGATATATAGAAAAAGATGCATTTACGGTGCTCCACTTTGCAATATCACTTGAAAATATTGATATTGTTAAAAATATGATTAAGAATGATGGTTCAGCATTAAACTATAGGACAAGGAGTGGACTTAGTGCATTGCAGTTAGCAATTACAAAGAAAAACCTTGCAATATTTAAATTATGCGCCAAACATTTGAAAATTGAGAATGAACAAAGTCTGCTAATTTTGTCATGTTTTTTCCAAGCGTATGACATTTTAGTGTATATTTTAAAAAATGGAATCAAAGACCGTTGCGTACAATGTTCCAAAAAGAATGTAGTTTGGAAACCAGATAATAGGATATATTTTGAAAAATATAACACATCTATCTCTGTGAATGAAGCAAGAATATCAATTGATAAAGAACCATATAACTTTATAACATTAGAGTTCATTAATTTGATTATTGAACTAACATGTGAAAGTGCTCTGCACTTTGCAGTTAGAACAAGAGACGTCCTTGCAGCATATATTATTTTAGACTATAATACCGCCACGCTTGAATGTACTGATTTTCAAGGGTTAACGCCAATTGCTAGGTCTGTTGTTTTTAATCAGCCCATATTTTTTAGAAAATTACTCCTGAGCGGTGCAAAAACAAGTTTTTGCTGTAAACCTATTGATGTAAAGAGAAGAATTAAAACAATGCGTGATCTAAACATATATAATATTTTTTATATGGATCATTTTCAATTTAAAAGCGACATATATTGTCCAAACGGCTCGTCCCTAGGAGATCTTTTGACTATGAACCCAAGCTGTATGATATTGTCTAGTTTGATAGCTACAGAAAATCTAATTAACATATTAACCAAACAAAATGACGATAAACGAAGACCTTTATATACTTTAATCTGCATCGACCAATTTGGGAAGAAACAAACAAAAATAAAATCAGACTTTCTTCCGGCTAAGTTGAGAATGCTAATCTTTATGATAGGATTACAGGATAGAAGAATAAATCGTACGAAGCTAATTGAAGACACTGTTTGTGGTTTCAAGGTTCAATATACGTTGTATATTGACACTTCGTTTAAAATTTCGCCTTTTTGCCTCGACTCGTATGAAACTTTTCCAAAATTAGAAGAAATTTACATCAAGCATAAATCGACTTTGTACAATAAAAACAATGTATCAATGTTGTTGCCTTTGACGAGATCATCGGTTTTAATGATATACAACAAATCACAATACTTATTTTCAATCAATGCTTACAATATTTTTGACATGGGATACTGATGTTAAAAATCTCGTGTTTCCAATAACGACTATGTTGACTGTTCTTTATTTAAAAGAGTAACACATGACAAGAACTAAGATTTGCAAAACTGATGGAAAAGAATATATTTGTTTTGTGTGTAGCTTGTTTTTGTTTCATTGTAGTTTAGAATGTCATTTTGTCTGTAACAATCAATATGCATTGAAATAAAGAAATAACGCAGCATTCCTTACTTAAATTAACGGAAACTTAAAACGTTATTTTCAGATAACATGCAATCGTGTTTGGACGTCTTTTTCAATTTTCATATCATTCTCTTCATTGTTGTTACTCGAACGTCAAAGATCCAAACAGCAAAGAAACTTCCTCATGATTGTCAATATGATGACTTTCATTTGTAACATTTAGCGTGGAGCAAGAATAAGTTCATACACATATTAAAGTTGGTTGGTTGGAAAAGAGTTCAATCCGTTACGAGTAGTAAACCATAATATTATTCAAAACTAATGGGAGAAACCTTAGTTGTCAATCAACAGGCAGTAGACCTGTATCTTGAAATTCAGCATTCACTTACTAAGAACAGAAAATAAACAACACTGAACCAAAGAAAATTAGATGAACATTGGAACTCTTTGGTCTCTAAGTCGGAATGCTCCATGGGCTTATATCGTAAGTCAATTATCATTGAAAAATCAGGACGAGAAACATCAAGATACTTACAAAAAGGATTTAAATATCGAAGTTGGAACATTCCGTCTTCAATTGTCCAACGGCAATTTCTCACGTTTTGGGATGCAAGGCCTGAAGGGAAGAGTTAATTTGTAGAGATAGTCAAGGGATTCAGATCCGTTTCTTTCAACAACATTGATCATTTTGATGTTATCTACTTCCCTGTAGCAACACTGACATTTTTTTTAAAATCTTATCGCTTCACTTATCTCTACCTATGAATGCCAACAGTCACATTCCACATCATTGAAGTATCGTCCCGGAAAAACTTATTTAGATTGAATCACACTTGAACTATATTCACATTTATTTAAGCTTTCAAATAGAAAAAGAATGATGTCAAACACATACACAGAAAGATGCGGTGATCTGAATTCTATTGAAAAAGATCTTTACAACAGCAACATTATTATGACTCTAAATTCTATGATTACGACAAACAAAAAATCTGCTATCGCGGCAACTCTACCTATAATATATCAAGTAAAGAAAGATTGGAGAAAGCGAGGTCATGATTAATTCTCTATTTTAATATAACAGTATTTGTAAATTATGCCATATGTGCGATCACACTACTGGATTTTGTTCGTTACAGTTGAAAGAACAAGTTGATAATAATTTACGGAGTCAAGTTGGTAGCGATAAGTACGGCGGACAGAAATACTTATCAAGACGATAGGGAGGTATGGAATTGTTTCAACATAAAAAGAGGGTTGAAAACGCAATTGTTATTCTTACATATTTGCACCATGTGTCGTTGAATGGAGTTATAATACATATATCAACATTTATATTAATATATTAAATATGCTCTGAGTGAATCTTGAATAATTTAATCAAAAACAATAAAAACTGACAAGGTAAATGGTTATCAACCAGTGAGACCAACTGTCATATTCCTGACTTAGTCCAGGCATTTTCCGAAAATATATTGTTGGGTTAAACCCTGTATATAGTAATCGCCTTAGAAATATAAGTTTGACTTTTAAAAATTGTAATTTACAGACCAATTATTTTGTGCTATATAGACAATTTCTCCCAGCTTGGTTGGATAGTTTTCAATGATATGTAAAATCCCCAATTGATTTTGAAGTTAGCGGCGTGCGGTGTCAAAAGTCAAATAAACAGCAGCTGTTGATACACTTAAATTTCGAAAAAATGGTTTCTGGATGTTTTCTTTTGACCCATATGTTGCCCAACTTAGTTGGAAGATGCTTTAAAATTTCAAGGAGACAAAATTTGATCCAGGTCAAAAGTTAAGTTAACATTAGTTATGGATAGATTGGAGTGAAATTTTTTTGTTTTCAGATAAGATCTATTGAATTTCTGTTCCAATTTGGTTGGAATGTCTCACGAGAAGGAGAAGATTCTTATTAATTAATTATATGAATATTCATTAATTCACAGTTAAATTGGTCAAAGGTCAATGTAACAGCAGGTTTTGATAGAGACAAATTTTGGCAAATATTTGTTCATGTGTCAAGTGAAAATAGGCATCATATGTCTTTATTAATAATACTTACTGCACTGTTTTCGAGGGAAGTATTCACCCAGTTGTCAGTTCTTTTATCTTGACAAAATTTAACAAAGAGGCGGAATATGTCAACAGAAAATTAACACTCTTAGTCGAAAATAAAATGAGAACGTCATGGCATTAAATGAAACAGATCAAAAGACAAACAGTATAAAAACAACATAGAAAACTAAAGACTGATCAACACGAACCCTACCAAAATAGAAAAGTCAAAGGCTTAAATACAAGATCAAAGAGTCAGAGATTGTATGTGCTCTTGACACTTTTTTTTAGAATGATTAGTATTCACATTAATGTTGAAGCCCGAATTGAATTGTAGATAAAATTGATGTTGATAATTTAGAAAAAAATTCTTGGAGCGCATTGAACGGTGTTTGTAAGAACTCATTTGAATAAAGGGAGAGCAAGCTCATTATAAAGAATAGCACAGACCTGTGATTATTCAGCATTTCTCATTGACAAGTGTCGTCGAAGTATGTGATAAGTCTCCAAGTGAACTATCAATGACTTATTCATTTATGAAGCAGTTTATGTAATTTTATTTGCACGCGATGTTGTCTAGTGCTCTATCTGCTGGAACAACATATTTGTTAAATGCTACAATTTAACTTAACAACTGTCCTAAACTCAATTGGACAGTTGACCTAATACATTGATGGCTGTATTTTTTAGGTCACTTAAATTTTGTGCTTGCAAAATCTATGTATTTGATTTTTCAAGCATTTTATCATGGCTCAGCGTTCTCAAGGAAAGTTATTCAGGAAACATGTGACTTATACCCCCAAAAATGGTTTAATTGTTACCAGAGAGCCGTGGTGAAGTGGTTAATGCATCTGACTACCAACACACAGATTCCTAGGTCGATCCCCGCTGCGGGGTGAAAATTTCAGGGACTGAATTTTCGGCTCTCTCTAAACACCATTTGCGAGTATGGTCTTGGGAAACGACGATAGTCCGTTGGAAGTGGAGATAAATGGCTGACCAGTGTTAAGAGATAGCCATATCTCTTGCACATAAAAGACACCTTGTATATTTCAAAAGATCAGGCTTATGCCGCTACAAGGCTGCAATCGCACCCATAAAGTGGAAAGGGATTTATTTTCAGTTGATATAACTTGTTTCCCTATCCACAATAAATAAAAATAAATATATTTAAACTAAATCATCATATTATTGAAGACAAAAAGTAGTTAAGACTGGAATTTTTAAGAATACAAAATGTACTCGTTTTTATTATAGTCCTTAGTTAAACATGAATGGCCGTGTGAGAAATAAAAGATTTTGAATACTAATGCTTTATTGCACAAGCCAATCATTTTTAAATAGAAATAGTAAACATTTAACAATAATAACATCAGCAACAACAACAAATTAATATATATTTATCACAGACTGTTATAAAATATCACATCATTGGTCGAGAAAAAATATAGGTACTAACATTTAATAGCTACATATAAAATGGACGGGTATATATAAAAAGCCTAAGTAACATATGTCCTTACTGTGCTTCTTGATTCATTTTCAAACAATCTTCCTTTATTACCAAGTAATATTAGTTCACTCTATAACAATCGAAATTTGTTGGATTTGGGTCATGTTACTGTATTGTGCCAGTAAAGAAAATGTAATTGTAGAAACAATCATTCACTAGTATAACAATATACTATTTCAATTTCGTGTTCACAAATGATAACTGTATATCATAATACAATGAAAAACATATAGATAATTGTGTCTGTAATGTATTCTGGTCATCAACATTTATACGTTTTTTGACAATTTATTCCCACTCTTCCAATCTTCTAGTTACAAACTCTTATATTTTTTTTATATCTTACAATTGGCCCAGAACATGTGAGTTTAATGCAGTCCTTAGCCTGCCAACAACTTAAGGCCTCCTAAAAACGCAAAACAATCAACAAATTTCATTGGTATATTACAAGTTTTAAAAAATTACAAAATATCACTGACATTAATAACTATATTATAAAGTCTAACAGTAAAAACACTTATACAACATTTAAAAAAAAAAGAAGCTACGTTTGCTTCAGTATTTGTTCGGAATTGATACAGCATTTGGGAGGTGCAACCAAAAAATAAAAGTACATAATTGAAAAAAAAAAATTAATCGAGCAAAACTTATAAAACACGCGGTGTTGGAACTGTGCTTTCTTTAAATATTAGATGTTATATTTTGTCCTTTGAAAACTATACTCAGTATGTTGACAAAGACAAACATTTACTAACCAACATGAATATATCAAGTACCTTAGACAAATACCTACTGTTGAATATTACATTACAATCAATGAACAACGTATTGTAAATAATTACAAAACGATCGAAGGTCAAGAACTTATTTCAAATTTAATAACGGAAATTTGTAAATATCATAATTTTCCAATTTGAACACAATAGTAGTAAATATCCTCAGCTGTGAATTTCAGAATATATATGTTTAATATCAATTTATTGAAAATAACTAAAACCTAATTTAAAATTTTCGGCATATCTCGGTTATTGAAAGGGAGACAAATGAAGACAACGAGATTCAAAGTTTTTGAAGATCAAAGTTTTGATTAATCAAATTATGTTCTTTTTGTACTTGGTATTTTTTTCGGAAATCTTTTCGTTATAATGTTTTATTTCTACGATAATATAGGTCTCATACGACTTTTTTTTTATATATATATAACTATCAAATACGTTTTGTTTTATAGTATCATACTAGTAACAGCGTGGCTAAGACCATTTCTCTGCACAGAAAAAAAATATCAAAACAAAATATGAGCCTACATTATTGATTACCATTTTTCCTACGAATAAAAAAATACCTTTCAATTAAGTAAACCGAAATGAAATTTTACAACCACATTTTATGACTAAAACAGTAATGACAGCCTCTGACAATTAGATCCCATTATAACCCTTGTACATTGAAATTGTACAAGTCCTTCGTTTCACTATATATTTGGTCGAAAGGATCCATTTAGATTTTGTGTTGTTTACTTTTGCGTATGACAGTATGTGTCGTGTTTAGCATCAGATACAATATATGCCGTCATTCCTATTTATTAAATATATGCACTGCTAACATGTCAAGGTACTAACATTCTAAGTAATCACTTAAACTAACTATGTAAAAATTTGTCCATTTTTTTCTGGTAGTTATCTCCTAAATATTCTTTGATAACTTTTTCATCTACTTTAGGCTTCGAAGAATCCTTTGATTTACCCATAATAGAGTTAAGGTTATAGTCTGCTAACTGATCTAACTGCTCTATTATTCCTTTCATTTCGTCGTCATTTTTTCCTGTTTTTGAACCACGAGAAGGTTTATTGTTCGATGGATATTTTGTGTCAGATGGCGCTGATCGTCTCGAAGGAGAATTTAATTCTTTTGCTAAAGACGATGGCAGTCGTTGGTCATTCGATTTATGTGAAGACGATTGGGGATTGCCCGATCGTGCTTTTTCGCTTGTCTCTGCTCGTGCAGCTTCTCTTGGTCTCGCTGCGGCTGCAACTGCTCTAATAGGTGATGGACTTCTGCGTCGTCGATCTGGAGATGGCGACCTGCTAGTTGAATGCTTCCTGTTCATTTCCTTCTTCTTAAGAGGTTGCTTTCCTTTATCTCTCGAATGCGTTCGATCTGGACTAGAATTATTTCGGTGTCTATTTTTTTTACTATTTATATCGAAGCTAAGAGATCGGCTTCTTGACCTGGATGAATGTCTCCTTTCATGAGATCTTCCACGAGACGATGATCGTTTTCTAGGACTCGAGCTTATTCTCTTTCTACCTCTTGAAGGTGAACGGGAACGCCCTTTATGAACAATAATTTTCTTTTCGCGAGAATGTGATCTTGTTTTCCTTCGTCCTCTTGACGATGACCTTGATCGTGATCTCCTTCGTCCCCTAGACGATGACCTTGATCGTGATTTACGACGTCTTGATGCGTTTACTATTTTGACATCAACAGAACTACTTCGACTACGTGTTCTTCGTCGTCGAGAAGTTGAACGACTTTTACTTCGACTTCTCGAGTGGCGTCTGCTATGTCTATCCCTACTATTAGATCTATTGACAATAACAATATGACGCTTATCTTTTGATCTTGTGCGCGACCGTGATTTACGACGTCGTCTTGAAGACGAACTTCTGGATCTGCGACGATTTCTTGAACTTGATCTAGATCGCGTGTTTATAACGTTAACATTGATTTCAGGTGATCTGGATCGAGATCTTCTTCGTTCGCGTGAACGTGATCTAGATCTCTCATTAGACCTTTGTCTAGATGTATGATTATGTATAATAATATTTTTAGGCGATCTAGACCTTGAACGTTTCATTGAACTTCGTTCTTGGGACCTTGGCCTTGGGTTTTGTGTTCCTATGACCATGACACCAACGCCGATATCTGGATCAAATTGACGATCATCTCTAGGACGTGTGACATTATCACGTGACGGATCGTCCTCAACAGAATAACTACCAGATGAACCTCCATTTCCCTTTATTGGAGGCAGTACTTGTCGCTGTTTTACCTGACTGCTGGATCTTCCAGGTGAATCTTGATTTGGATTATTCTTTCTCTCTAATCTTGGAGTGTCGGGATTTTGTTTTATGGGAGGCAGTGGAGGAGTTTCTGACAGTGACCGTCTAGAATCACCTCTAACAGGACGTTGCTGAAACAGAAGATCATCTACCTTTAAAAATATTTTTATCATGCAATTCAACCCATGAAAAAGCAGACTAACAACAATATAAATTTCAATCATGAGCTGTATTCATTTATGTAAAATGATACGTAAATAGACCGTATCTTTTACTTAATTAAGTAGTTTTTGTCAATGAGGTATGACAAAATCCTAACCATTCCTTTTTTATCTTGAGTTTCATAACGTTTTGTAATAAAATTGATAATGGAAATGGGAAAAGTGTCAAAGAAACAACAATATATAGAGCAGAAAACAGACGAAGTCTACAATGAGTCTTCAACATAGAAAAAAAAATGCCGCAACCCCGGAGGCAGGCTTCAAGTTGTGAGATAAAATTAACATCCGCTTCGGTCAGTGTTTGCCGATTCGTATTTGTACACCATTTTCGTCGTTATTATTATGGTAAAAATATCTCAATTTATAACTCTATTTTGTTACATGTGTCCTTCTAATAATACAGTGCGAACTTGAATCATATGGCATTCAGTATAATAAAACACATACTGCCGTGGATGAAGGTAATAGGATATCACCGTCTTGGTTTTCCCCCCTCATGTTTTTCATATCAGAGGTTTTACCAGTCCGCTAGTGAACCATAGCTTTTTATTATAATATATTTTTTACATCTGGGAAAGATAACCATTTTTATATATATGACATCGGTTATCAAATGTAAATAGCTAAAATCCTTCAATGAAATCGATTGTTGATAATTGTATATTTTAATTGTTTATTGTTATATTGTTAGTTATACTTACACGACTTCCCCTTGGTGTTTGATCCATGGCCTGTTCCTAAGAAAGGAAGGACAATTTAAAGATTTATTTCATAAAAAGCATATAAATAAACACACTAAAAGTAAAACTGACAAGAATAACATTTCTATTCTTGGACACATTTTGTCAAAACGAAAAACATTGAAAGACAGCAATTATTTTTTTATTGATTGAAGATGACAACATTAATTTCTGTTTTTGTTTACCTTAGGCGGAGATCGTGTAGGTTCCGGTGTTGGAGTTCTCTTTTCGTCGTCTAGTTCACCATAATCTATATCAACACTTTCAAAAGCACTGTCATTTCTTTCCATTTCATACTGACCTTGCTGAAAAGAAAACCGTAAACTTGAACTACATGCACTACTATATTAATTCTGATTTTGAATAGACACTTAATGCCAGATATTATAGTTCTTATCAACGATATATTTCTCCTTTCTAAAATTATTTATGATATTTGATCTATATATTTATGAATATGAAACAACATTTGTAAAAGAGGGACGAAAGATACCAAAGGGACAGTCAAACTCGTAAATCTAAAACAAACTGACAACGCCATGGCTAAAAATAAAAAGGAAAACAGAAAAACAATAGTACACATGACACAACATAGAATTGTAAGATATTCAAGACGCTCACCTTGTTTTGTTGAATTGCATTATGCTCCAATTAGTCAAAATTCCAACATAGAATTATTTCATACTTTCATCGGTATTCATAACATGATTTTTATTAAACAGTTTATATCATTGTTAATTTTGCTTCTTTTGTCAAATAAACTACCGTCAATTCAGATAAAGATGTTATGTGAATGCTTTAATGATAAGATTCAAAAATATTTATTCACAATCAGGATTTTGAATAAAATAAAAAAACAACAAATTAAAATGAATTATTTAAAGCAGAAACCATTCAGTAGTGAATTCCATATCAACTTATTAATAATTTACTGCAATTTGATTAAAGGTCTCGAATATTAGTTATTTCAATGATATTTTGATGTTATCATATTATTAAAAAAATATCGTATTCAAAATTCGATGTCATCTAAATAAAACTGCAAACACATCCGAAACTACTTACTCATTCATGTAAAAAAATTGTCTAAATGTTTTCATTTTTGAGAAAGTGAATTAAGTCTGCAGTTTCAGAGAAGGTATAGCGTAGTATACCTCAATTTTGTTGCAAGAAGATCGTAAGAATATCATTTATGATCAGAACCACAAAAGGCATACATGATTTAATATTTTTGTAGGAGAGATATAACATTTTCAATAGTACCGCCTAGTGTATATTTTGTTTATTATTTATTGTTTGTTTTTTGCTTGCTTGTTTTATATTTATTTTTTGGTTTTTAAAGTTTTACGTTTGACGCACAGTTTCATTTGGGCTGTATTTATGTTCTGTCGTAAATCATTTTTAGGTGTTCATTGTTATTATGTGGTTTACATGTTGAAATGTACCATTATATTATTTATCAATGTGTTCTCATATTTTTGTTGTATTCCAGTCACGTAATGTTGTCATTTTAACGATGTTTTAAAAATTGCAATATAAACGGGAGATTCAACCAATAATTGTTTTAAAATGTCCTGCAGGAATATGGCAGTTGTTATTTCATAGTCCATTTCTATAAATGTTGGCGTTTGGTTTTGAAGAAGTTCTATGTTTCTGTTCTTAAGTTTTGTTTCCTTATATAGTTGATGGGTTTCCCTTAGTTTGTTTTGTGAGCCGGATTGTTTCAGTTAGATTATTGCATGACTATTGAACAGCGGTTTACTAATATATCTTTATTTAAAACGATTTATCGCATTTCAGAATAAGTTGAAGTGTTGAGAACAACAACGTTGGAGAAAAAAGCAAATTTGTATCAACTGTACATTATTGTGTATTTAGGGTCCGTTTTTATGTAGTTTAAACCTTGGAAAAAGTATGAATGTAGTAAAAATTAAGTGAGCGACTACAACCTTAAGAGCAATCAGATTGTTTGCTGTTGCACCACCGTAGGATTCTCAATTTCAATATAATGAGTAAATATATATAAACAATTTTATGATACCTTATTGATAAATGATTTTGTTTTATCAATCGTTTTGATATAGATATTGATGTGAAGCTTATTCAACCGAACTACCTATAAACATAAGCTCTGTTACTTTTATCTATATATATATATATTTGAACGTTTTATTTAAACAAAACGTAATAATAAGAACAATCTTTCCGTCTAACTTCTTACTTACACCTTTTTAATTACTTAAACGATAACTTAAAGGTCAACTGTAACCCTTACCAGTTTTCACGTTCCGTTAGGGCGGCCATCTTGAAGGATTTAGAATAATCATTAATCAAAACATGCATTTGAGAAAGGTAATAATTTATTTAAAATTGTTACAGTGGGATAACGGAAACTCAGATTGATTTCTTACTTTATAAATGGATGCTGTAAAATGTAAACACAGAATATTTTAATTGATTCGATGGCTTTCAATTTACAGTAGAGGGTTTGATTTATTAGTATTTTATTAAAATGTTACTTTGTTTGCAAAACAATCATCTAATTTCTAATTTTCATATTTAAACTTTGGCACATATAAAGTACTGCTTTAAAAAAATCATATACGTTTCTAAGTATAATGTTTAACAATACAAGTAATCACTTATGATACAATTTCGTTTTCAATATTAAAGTCATATGAAACGAGTGAGTGGTGAAAAATAATGTTTATCCAATTCTTGAACCAATGCATGTATATATCATAAACTAAGTCCTCTGTGGACGATTTTATCATTTTTTACGCAAATATATGGTTTTATCGTCATTTTTTCTTCTCTTTGTCTAATATGATTTAACAAATATGGCTGCTCATTAAATGCCGTGTTTTAAAGTCGAAGTTTACTGATTGTCACCTTATAGTAAATAAATAACAAAAAGCATGCATATTGAGCACGTGTTTAACATATACAATCAGATAATTGTTTACTTTAGTGACATATTTATGCGCATTGCGATCACCGGATTTTTACGAGGAGGGTTACGCTCAGGTCACTATGCATACGGAAAATATTTCGATGAATTGCTTGATGGAAGCAAGCAATTAAAAATAAGTAAACTTCATCTAAATGTCGACAAATTAAAGAATTGTCATCAGAAAAAAAGTATATGTACATAAGTTGTATAATGAAAACTATCCATTTAGTTATAAAAAACATATGCATCATTTTTTAATATGAGGTTTCTTATGACTTTAAGCTATTTTCAATGTTTATATCGACTACATGATAACCGGATACGGAATGATCCTAAACGTTTTTTGTAGATTTAGATAAAAAAAAATGAATGGAATGTGGTTGATGAGTCTTATGTAGACGAAACGCGCGTCTGGCGTACTAAATTATAATCCTGGTATCTTTGATAACTATTTAAACCACTGGGTCGATGCCAGTGCAGTGGACGTTTCTTCCCCAAGGATATCACCAGCCCAGTAGTCAATATTTCGGTGTTGACATGAATATAAAAAATGTGGTCATATTTATAAATTTCCTGTTTACAAAACTTCGAATTTTTCGAAAAACTACGGATTTTCTTATTCCAGGCATAGATTACCTTAATCGTTTTTGGCACAACATTTTGGAATTTTGGATCCTCAATGCTCTTCAACTTTGTACTTGTTTGGCTTTGTGAATATTTTGATATGAGCGTCACTGATGAGTCTTATGTAGACGAAACGCGCGTCTGGCGTACTAAATTATAATCCTGGTATCTTTGATAACTATTTGTAGATCAATGACTGAAGAGTTAGACCAAAACTACTAACTTATATGTAGCCCACTATTCCATTACATAGTTCGCACACCAATAGATGTGTGACGGTGACAGGTGATAACTGTTCCAAAAACTGTTCATACTTATTTTCTACAGTTTTATAACTCCAAACTGCAAACCATAATTGACTTATACATATGTATGATCTCCATTTACTCAAAAACATTACATTGATATGGACAAAATCCTCTGATGTAGTGAGAAAATGTCTGAGTCTACTTTACCATATATCTTACAAGCTACTGACGATAGCAAAAATATACTACAGGTTAAAAGAAAAAAAAAAAAAAAAAACGATCTCCAGGAAAATTCTTAAACGGAGAGCCCTTTTAAACATAAGAAAAAAAATAAAAGCTTAAACACATCTCACGAAAGAAAAACAACTGATTTTGGTACACAACACCTACGTTTGTATACACGCCACTAGCGATTGTAAATATATATGACAAGTTTTGAACGATGTAAGATCATCTACTACACCATACCGACGATTGTCCTCTATCAAATACAATCAACTACATAAAGAAAGAAAACCGGTAAATTTATTCATTATAGATTGATAACATAATAGTTTGGTATAAAGTTTGAGCAATGTATCAGCATTTTAAAAGCTAACAATACATGAGTTTGCCATTCCATATTTAACAAAGAAATGATATTTATATATACCACGTTCGTCAACGATTTCCATATCACTTGTATATATGGCAACGAACACACGGAACCTTTGTTTATACAATCAATACAGATAAAGAGTAGATGGTAATTGTTATTGATATTTCTTTGTTATTCAGACGTTTGACATCAAAAGAATAAAACCTTGTCATTACTGCCAGGATTAAAACTTAGAATTTCATACCTGGTATAATGATTAAGTGGAAACGATGATTTGTGAAAGAATATACTGAACAGAAATCAAAACACATGACTTTAATTCTTAGACTCGATAGATGTTATTTCAACTTCTAGGACAGCATTAAATAGACAATAACTGTTTAGTGTCTTTAAATATCAGCTGTATTTGTACGATGCTAGGGAACAAGGTGTATGCGAGCTTTTAGCGAGCGTTTACACCTGTTTCGAGACGAATACACATACAGATGATATTTAAAGACACTAAACAGTTATTGTTTTTATCCTGCAATTAATTCTGTATACCATTTGTGTTTTGAAAGATACAAATTATATGTTTTGCATTTATTTTCGATTTGAAATCCCTTGAGGCCCGTGTAGTAATACGATACAGTAATCACACATTCAGCTGAAGACGGGTTCGCGAAAAAAAAAGAATCTCGATTGGTCAACAATTATACATCGCTCACGGTGAATAAATATCTATTTTAACATAACAACTAATTTCAACATTAAAAACAAATAACAAAACGTTGTCCAATTCGAAACAGAAGTGTACGAGTTGCCCTACACTTCAGACTCGACATTCACTAAACATGCATGCTGAAATTGACATGGTTGTTTTTGTTACACAATCATACACATTCAAATTTTGAAATCGATAGTTATCATCATAGAAAAGACTGCTGTTAATGTGTGTATG
Organism: Mytilus trossulus; assembly: GCF_036588685.1. Taxonomy (NCBI): domain Eukaryota; kingdom Metazoa; phylum Mollusca; class Bivalvia; order Mytilida; family Mytilidae; genus Mytilus; species Mytilus trossulus. Next base: position 38,496,543 of record NC_086374.1, on the reverse strand, counting down.
TTATCAGAAAATTGTTGTGATTCTTATTGTTCTAAAGAAATTTTTGAAAACAAACAGGACGTATAAAAGTAATCGTTAATTCGCAATTGATACGTCGTTGGAATGCGATTGCAATAAACATTCTGAGGTCACGCAGGTTGATACAATACTCAGACCGGCAGTGGGCGCAACTTTAAAGCGATATCTGTATAGTATACAGATACAGCATAGCGATATCTGTATAGCTGTATCTGTATAGTAGAGCACCCAATTGCAGGATAAATAATGAAGTGATGTTTCAGAAAACAGATATTTTTTTTAATTGGAGATTACATTCATCAACTTACAGATTAAACTTCTAAAATATGCAAACGTAACTGCAGGCCATGACATCGCGAGAAAGGTCAACAATGTAAATAAATGCGATCTACATGCACTAATTAATAGATGAACAAATTAAATGTAAAAAGCATAGGTTAAGATTATATATGTTTCTCTCTCAAAACTATTGCTTTTCAATTTAAATAGATGTTGCGCTAATTCATTCATTCATACATTTGCAAGGATCTGTAGGAAAAAAGATTTTGGATAAACTTTTTAGAAACGAATATGTTCGATGACGAATATACTAATTTATAAAAGAGGGGCGAAAGATACCAAAGGAACAGTCAAATTCATAGATCTGAAATAATCTGACAACGACATGGCTTAAAATAAAAAAGACAAACAGACAATTAATAGTACACAAGAAACAACATAAAAACTAAAGACTTTGCAACACGAACAAAAATAATTCCGAAGCTTAATCAGTTGAATCCCCTCCCCGCCCTTGGTTACTGAAATTTTCAAGGAATAACGTTTACAAATGCTTGTACAAGGAATGAATAATATAAACCCAACATTAATGAAGAATACAAATGTGTATCATGGGTTTATTCTGCAACAGCGTATAAGCTGATAGGTTCAAGAACTATGCGAGAGGAATATATCTTTACATTAATTTGAAAAATTAGGCATTATTCTTATTGAAAGACGCTTACTGAGTTTTATAATCTAGTCAAGTATTTATATAACCACTTCAGACTTTTCAAGTAGATTATTTCATAAGAACGGAATATACAAAATATGCTAAGAACACAACTTTGATTTATATACGTAAACATATAATACAACATGAACTACCTGTCTTAGTTACAAATATTGAATTTATTTATGAGCAAAAGTTTAATGTTTATTGATTCTTTTCTCAAACTAAACAATCTATTTGATTCTTAAAATACATTATATACACTATACTTACGATAAAAAGAAAGATTTTTTTTCATATTCCTTATTTTCTTTTTGAAAGTTATTAAAAAAAATTCTTTATCGTTTGATTTTTAAACCCCACAAAGAAGGAGTTCCACGGTAAACATTAATAACAACAACTAAGCAACACCCGCTGAGCTGAACAGGAATGTACAGACATATCTTTGTGACCCTTAACACTGGTCATTAAAGAGGTTCTAAAACACACAAAAAAAGCAATTCTTATCTAATAGTTCAAAATATTTGATAAAAGAATGGAAAAAACCGATGGTCCACAAATTACAGAGATAATAGCATGTAAAGGGCAACTAATTGATAATTTTTGTAAAGCAAACAAATCATATATGTGTTATAAATTATTTAACATTTGCTGACATTTAGACGTATCTTTACTGAGCATACCCACGGAAGTAAAATGAGAGACAATATAATATTTCCATGGCTTAACCAAAAGCGATGATGCATACCAATATGAGAACAAGTCTTTTAAAGGGGCATTACGTTTGCCTATATGAAACTTTTGTTTAATAATCTTATTGATGAAAGTCACATAAATGTCACAAAGAAGATTAAAAGGCTCAAATCATTTTATAACGATTCTAGAAAAAAACATCAGTATGAGAATAAGGAGACGTGATTACTGTATGAATTACAAACAAACAGTTGTTATTTAGTTTTTTTGGTGTTCAATTTGGAAATTAATATGGCGTTCATTATCACTGAACTAGTAAATATTTTAGGGGCCAGATGAAGGACGCCTCCGGGTGCGGGAATTTCTCGCTACATTGAAGACCTGTTGGTGACCTTCTGTTGTTGTTTTTTCTATGGTCGGATTGTTGTCTCTTTAACACATTCCCCATTTCCATTCTCAATTTTATTACGTAACCAGAAGATCTATACGTAGATGTAAGCCAATAAAAGGTCATAATTTGGAATACCGTAAGGTCAACAATAAAAAACTGAATAAACTAAAAAAATTCAAACTAGAAAACCCACGACCCGACTTTTAACACACCAACTAACGAAAAGCAAATATTACAGATATATCAATGAACGGCGGGCTCCAAACTAGTATATTAACCAGAAGACTCTGTATAATTCGTTGCAAAAAAAATGCAACTATATTATTCGACGGACTATTTTATTATTTTGAGAAACTGTCTGTTTAAAAAGATTATGCAAAAGTAATACTGTAATTATATCTTTAAACATTGTTTATCGTTATAAATAATGATATTGTTATCAATAAAATACAACCAAACTGATATGTATACATTTATGGTGCTTCAATTTGTAGATAAAGGTATATTGCCATTGCACAAGGTCATGCTTTTGTGTGAATTTCAATGACGTCTTAAAAGTTTAAAACACTATACCTATTGGAAGTTGCTTGTGTACTGATGTCGTTGAGATGTTTTTTGCCTCGAACTAGCTTTCAATAACCTCGAGTAATCTTAGATTTGTGTGTTTTTGGTGTGTTAATTACATCTTTTTTTTTTATGTAAATCAGCGCCGTTAGTTTTCTTCTATGAATCGTTTTGCATTTGTGATTCAGGGCCTTTTTATGGTTTATTATTTAGCATTGGTGCAGGCCGAACGGTGACATATGGTTGCTTCATACGTCTACATAATTTGGTTTTTTGTTGAGAACTGTCTTTTTGGTGTTGTTTTCTTAATAAAATATGCAATTTGTTTGTGCATTTTTTTATTGTGCATTTCTCTCACACTACTCCCTAGTTCCTTATTATCTTTTATAAACATTATATCTAAAGACTTACTCCACTGCCATAACGACCCATTTTAATTCTCTCTGCTAATGTGAGTCCATCTTTGTTCTTGCTGCGCTGATATTTGGTTTTAAGTATACGGCTTGCATTTACATAGTCCATACCATAAACTTGCATAAAATTCTTCTTCAACTTAGTTATATCCTCTTTGGCTACAAATATAAAAAGACAACATAAAAACAAAAATAACAAAACAGAACAATCACAGTCATTGGTTCAGATTCAATAAGATGGTCAGGAGCGGATCCAGCCATTCAACCATTCCAACCCAGAACAAAAGGGGTCCATCTATATGTCTCCATTTAAATGCATTGATCGTCCAAAATAATTGAGGGAGGAGGGTTCTTACATGTACCACCGGCACCCTCTCCCTGGATATGTCACTGATGGTATTTTCTGTCTGCCTGTGACACATTTGTAGATATTTACATCAATGGATGGTGAACTAGCTTTGGATCAAACGCTAGTTAATCTTATAGTTACGACAAATAAAAAGGTGACGAAGTAAATAAATGTTTAACCTAAAATGCATAAAAATCAAAACATATTCAATGTTTCATTCAGTCTTCAAAAGTACCGACTTGAAGTTAACCATTTTATTCATATATTGAAGATTTTTGGATAGGATATAGATATATACTGAGGTAAACAGAACATGACATAGTTTGCATTTGATAAGTCTTTAATATAATCTTAGAACAAACAAACTTATTCGATTTCAAAATGGAAGTTAATGTCAATCAAGTCTTTATCAATAAATTATAAGAGCATTGAGCGTTAAGTCGTTAGACAATACACATTTACTGAAAAATTCATACCACAAATTGATATTTCTCAAAGGTATTGCTTTTATAAAAACGTTGTATTGTCGCAAAATGAATCACAAAAGACACCAACAGCAACAATTTAATACTCCAATTGTTGGTTAATGAGGATCGACCTCAACTTAACTCAAGTCTTTGAAGCGATGGCTTATAGTGTTATGGGTGGTTGATTCAATTCTTGTTTGAAGGCACTTTTTTACATGCATTTTCCCCTTACTAAAAGTGTAAAATGAGCCTAATACTTTCTTTCTTATGCTGAGTTTGGATAGATGTTTTTTTTTATTGAATCAACAGAGACTCTAAGATTGCATTTTTTTAAAAGCAATGTTTGCCAATAAAAGTTATGATTTACATAAAAGCTGTATGAAAATTTCAAATTATATGTCTTTAGGAAGCAGTGCTTAGTATTCAACACAGAGAAAAATTCAATGATTAGTGCTAGAAAAGTCAAATAATATATATTCTTCATTTAAACTGCATTTATTAATAAAAGCTGACTGTCCATTTTAGTTTGACATTCACGCTGAGTTTTGGTTTCTCTAAATACATGTCACCAAGTGTGAATATATATATTTCCATAATTATGAAAAAACAGTAGACAACATCAAGGTTAAATGAACGGTGGCCATTCTGTTATTTGTTATATTCTATCAACATTTGTAACAATAATTGCTGAACTTGTCATAATTCGAAACCCCTTAATTTTATCTAAAAGATTGGAAAACCATCAATTTTCATGGGATTTTTTTCTTACGAGTTCTAACGGAATGCATACATTCACCGTTTAAACCGATTTAGGTACTTTAACGACCGATTAAAGAGTTGTTATGAATTATAACGGATTATTATGCAGTATTACGATGTTCTCACAGCATAATTCCACTATGTGTTACGGGTTGTCACAAATAACTACGAAAAACACACAAACATTTCACAACCTTTTAAAAGAATGTTACGAGAATACTACATAATGATACGTTTCATCGAAGCTTGTATGTACCTTTTGATAGTCACGACTAAGTAACGAATATCTACAAGTCCTTACAATTTTCAAGCTTTTGTACTTTTCCTCATATCGTGAACAATAATAAGATTACGTAAATTATACGTATCTACTCGTAACGCACTCTTTAAAACTCGAAAGAAATCGGAAACAAAACAAAAGCACTTGAACTAATGCGCATCTCCTTTCATTGATGTTTCAGACAGCCTTTAAGTTGTTGCGAGTTGTGACAAGTAATTTGCAGACCAGTCAGTTATTTACTGATGCTTGAGATGAAATATGAGTTGGCAACCTGTAAGGACTTGTTAGAAAAATCCGTTGAGAGTCAAGATAGCTTACCTTAGGACCACTGTTTATCATTTATGAGACTTTCGAACTTAACAGACTAAATTCGTATTGATTTAAAAAGAAATTACTGACAAATTTTTTCTTTCTCAACCATACCTTATCATATGGTTCAAATACCCTTAGCAATATGCATTTTAAGTTGATCGATTGAAATTGCAATTATAAACGTTATTGCTCTAGCTATATTCTTTGATGTAAAGTGTAATTGTAAATAATTTTGCAACCAAATTATCAAACACCACCAAGGGCTAAGTGAATAACATCAAATATGCCGTTATATGTGAAATTAGAGTGAGTAATTATTCAAACTTGGGAGACAATATGTGCACACCAGTTTGCTTTGAAGCAACTTTACATTTTCATTGTAATTATGTTTGCTAATATTTAAAATTATGTGCTTATTTTAAGATATTTAAAGTGAGTCAAATAACTTTGATAGATATTTCATTGAAATAACAATTTTTTGTTATTTAAAAACCAAGAACTTTAACTTTCAAAAAACAGTAATACTCTTTCTGAAAACCTTTTACCTTTAAGAGTTCAACAATGAGCAATTACAGTATAGTCATCTTTAACAGTCATATTACAATAGAAAAAGAAAAAAAAAAAGTTACAACTACTATACTTCTGTACTGTGCTAGACTGATATAGAAAATGACTTTTGAGTGCTTTACCCTCATGTTCCTTTTGTTTACTCACATTGGAGCTATATTAATAATAATTGAATAACACATATTCAGTGCAAAACAAGTGATTTTAGATTATTGAATGGAAAAAAGGCGGACTGTATATACAATAACTAAATTATTGTAATCTGGTGTTATTGTTTAATAATTTCAATCAATTAGAATGCATTAACTCCATATACTCATTGACTGGATAAAGTAACATGTACGTCATCATGCACAGAAATAAGCAGACCAAAATAATGGCAAAGTGTAACCCCCACAAATAATACAAATAGATAAATAAACAATAAGAAGAAAGATGGAAAACGGTAGCAAAGATTTTTATTATCTCTATGCACCATTAATATGATAAATTAAGTGACGTTAAAATTCTATGATCATGTCTTTGTGAAAAAGTTCTTAGGAAGGAACTTGCAAAAAAAGTGATTTTTTTTAATATAATCCTTGAAATTTAGTTAAAAGGAGTCATACGAAAATATAAAGTCATCAGTTAAATTCAAATTTATAAATAATGGCTCAAATTGTGTAATCAATATTTCATGATAAAACTAATTACACATTCATTAAGAATGATGTTTAGAATTGGAAAACAAGTGAAAAAACTCTTGTTTGCAAATTCCTAAAAGTTTAAAATTTTCGAATTATACAGACATGGTCTACATGCCTTTTTGTGTTTCTTTAATACATATGACACGACTCTGTGCTTATACATCCCGTCATTGTGTTATTGCGACATAGTAAATGTTTACATATTTGTTTGTTTTTAACGTGATTAAGATAATAAACACAATTGTAATGTCTGTACCCCTATTTTTGTCATTTTTATCTATACTGTCTGTTTGTTTTGTTCTGTATTTGGCAAAACTTTTAGGAATTTTGGTTCTGAATGCTCTTCAGCTTCGTCCTTTATTTGGCATTTAAAACCTTTTTGGATTCGAGCGTCACTGATGAGTCTTTAGTAGATGAAACGCGCGTCTGTCGTATATACTAAATTTAGTTCTGATATCTGTGATGAGTTTATTCACACATTATAAAAGTTTGTGCTACTGTCTTGCAAGTGAAAGTTATAGCTAGACATACAAAACGATTTAATCCCCCATTTTCTACATTAGAAAATGCCTGTACCAAGTCAAGAATATGACAGTTGTTGTCCATTCGTTTGATGTGTTTCAGCATTTGATTTCGCTATTTGATTAGGGACTTTCCGTTTCGAGTTTTCCTCGGAGTTAAGTTTTTTTTCGTGATTTTACCTTTTAAAGTTTTATTACGCTGACATGGTTGAAGATGAATTTTGGTAAAACCAGCTTCAGAATGATTTATTTTTCATGGTAAAGATGAAGGATATCTGTCGTCCGGAATATTGATTAAAAAGTTGTCTGTACGATTCCCTTTATTTTATTTTGATGTTGTTGCGAACAATTTTCAATCGTATATTATATTACAACTTTACGACAGACATTTTCCATCGAATAATCCGTGGTTAAACAGGACTAACACAATTATTTATATATATTTGGTCTCAAATTGTGCTATAATACTGTAAGATCTTTGCAATATTTTGGTCTTTTTTCAATGGGCTTTGAACCCCTGATTATGTCAAAACTGTGTGCAGACCCTAAACCACTCGACCAACTACGCTATATAAAAATGTAGATTTCGTTAGTCGAGCTTTATCTAGTTGGGGACGAAACGACCTCAACCTATTCTCAAACTTTAAATGGGTAAGAAGTCCGACTCGCTTAATTGGAGTCGCGACAGAGTGTTTGTCGTAAAGGATCATAATATTACTTACCATGCCGTTACATCATTTTTTGATTTGATTATATATGTCTAAACAAGTGAAAACCTTAAGACAAGCATTCTTCTTGGTATAACTCGTGGTTATACAGGACTAAAATCATAATTTATAAATTTATCATCTCAAATTTGAGGTAATTAAACAAAAATGGTTTCACTATCATGAGAAATTGCAGAAAACAGTCTCTATTTGTTAATTATACAAACTACGAAGCGTCTCAAAATGATGCAGTTCTTGTAAGATTGCAATTAATGAAAAAATATTCACTTTCTAGGATCTTTTCTACTATTATTATTATTATTCTAAATGTATTTGTATAGAATATTTGTAGTTATTGTTATAAAGTTATTATCACAAATATACCGATCTCCGAGGTAAATTCAAAGCGGAAAGTCCATAACTAAATGTACAAATCGAAATTTAAACATATCAAACGAATGAATAACAACTGTCATTTTCCGGATTTGGCACATTGAGTGATTTAAAAAAAAAATATATGGATATTTAAATATATTAAAGAATAATGTAATCATTTAATGTGAATATTTTAGATCGATAACGGAAATGTGGAATGGGTCAAAGAGACAACAATTCGACCAAAGGGCAGAAAACAGTAACATTTTCCACGGAATTAAGTATTTTTGTTATTTAACTTTTTTGGCAATAGCAACTCCAGTTCAAATAAAGGCAACAGTAGTATAACGCTGTTCAAACTCATTAATCCATGGACAAAAAACAAATTCGGGGTAACAAACCAAAACCGAGGGACACGCATTAAATATAAGAGAAGAACAACGACACAACACTAAAATGTAACACACACAGAAACGGAACAAGCATCAGACAAAATCCCACGAGAATAACAAATATAACATCAAAACCAAAAACATGAATTTGGGATAGACAAGTACCGTGACACGTCTTATCGCAATGTAAATTTACACTCAAAAATAAGAGAAAACACAAACGACGCAATGTTAAAATGTAACACACACAGAAACGAACAATAATAAAACAATGGCCATATTCCTGACTTGGTACAGGACATTTTTGAAAGGAAAAAATGGTGGGTTGAACCTGGTTTTGTGGCATGTCAAACCTCGCAATTTAATGGCTATGTTAAATATAACATTGAAATGACAACATAATATTACAGGACTACAATACAAATAAATAGGAGAACGTATTAGACAAAGACACACATGGTTAATAGATAGCAAAAAGCATCAGGTTTAAAATTTATTACGCCAAAAACGCGCCTTGTCCACACAAGACTCACCAGTGATGCCCAGATATAAAATATCGAAAGTGAAAAAAAGTACAAAGTTGTACAGCACTGAACACTACGGCTATGTTTTTAATGGGATAAGAACATCCTTTTTTTAAAGAACAATTAATGCTATTGCAAACAGTAAATTTTATCAAACGAATATAAAAGATATACATAATGAAACTAAAGTATTAACTAATTACAGAAAACAAAACCCGAATACATAATGCAAAGACCAACACAGAATTGACACACCCGAATCATTCCAGGCCTCAACGCAATAAATATAAAAATGACATCACATACGAAGTTGCGAAAAGGCACAAAAAATACGTCACATTTGAATTTATGAAATTTCTGAAACAGCCTAAAAATGTCGTCACATATGAAAAACAATATCTCAAAAGTAAGACAGAATTAGGATTGATTTAAGATTATAATAGAACTAAATACTGATATTACATTTAAGCACAATGCATATTGCCATACTTATAAATAGCAATTAACTATAATATATATATATATTTCCAGTTTGTTATGAATCAAACGTAAATTATCGCACAGATTACGTTGAACAAAATCAAATGAAATAAATGAAGGCGGTGATTAATTTTTCTTTCCTTAACACATAACTATAATAGAAAAGACGTCAACACATTGGACAAAATCCGATGAGAATTACAAATATAACATTAAACATTTAAACTAAACACATGAATTTGGGATAGACAAGTACCGTACCACGTCTTATAGTAATACGAATTCACACTCAGCAAAACAGTCACAATCGGGAATAAGTCACGTTTGGTTGTGAAAAAGATTAGACGACATAATGACAAACCACAATCGACCATGTGGTAAAAATGTCCTTAGCTAGTTTGGTGAAAGACACATCGTATGGATCCACCAATTCGTGATGGTGTCCATAAAATTTACGGAGTGTCAATTTTAATCTGTCATCCTCATAACTTTGTTGGAGCAGTTTCTGCGTAAGGAGCACACTCCTGTATATGAAGTCCGTATAGTGTGAACAAGCACGTGAATAACGTATCAATTGTGATATGTAAACACCATACGAAGGGTCAGAGGGTATGTTACTCCTGAGAAATGGGAAATTGATAATTGGGAAGTTGAAATCGTCCCGTTTATCATAGATTTTCGTGTGAAGTCGTCCATCTACGTCAATATTGAGGAAAAGATCAAGGTATGAAGCAGTCCTGCTAGTATCAGTAGTATCCTTAATTTCAAGTTCACTTGGATATATGAGATGTAAGTATTGGCTGAAGTATGGGTTATTCAATGATAGAACATCATCAATATATCGGAAAGTAAAATTAAAGAATTTTGCAAGGTGCTTTTTCTTTTTGTCTTTTAGAAGGGTTTGAATGATTCTGCTTTAAACGAGTACAAAAACAAATCAGCCAGCAGGGGTGCACAATTAGTACCCGTTGGAGTACCGACTGTCTGTTGAAATATAAATCCTCCAAACTCAACAAATATATTGTCGATCAAAAAGTCCAGCATTTTGATAATATCATCTTCAGTATATTTTCTGTGATTCTTCAAAAAATATGAATTATTGTAACCCAAAACAAGAAAGGAGTAGGTAAGGGCCAATTTTGGCCTCAAATTTCAGGTTCATCTATCGAAAGTTTTTGGACACTTTTTAAACACTAAAGTGTCTACTGCAATTGATTCGATTAGTTTATGTAAAAGATTTTTACTGATTTAGTCATTAAAACGCTCTGATTTAAGCTGAAATATGAAAAAAATATCTCAAATATACCAAAAAATCGTCACTTTTCAAATGGTTTTTGTCAAAAATGAAAGTGGCCGCATCCGTGTTCATCCTCAACCTTTATATATGTTTTTTTATTATTATCAAATATAACTTACATTTCAATATTATGAATGAATACGAATGCAGTCACTTTCATTTTAGACGATAATCGTCTAAAAATAACCAAAATGCTAAAATTTTGAAGATTTAAGTAATTTAGCATGACTTAAGGATGCTAGTACGCGATATTTGTGCATTGTATTGTCAAAAACAGCTCATATTTATGTAGCAGATGTGTTTTACTTCCTGAAATATAGCTTAAAGATTACATTTTCGCAATTTTGTAAAACTGCTATAATTTGGGGCCGAAAAGGGGTCTTACTGAACCTACTCCTTTGTATCTACGATTCCCATTTTTATAGAAAAAGCTCTGTTTAATGAGATGGTGAAGTCGATCTTTCAACTGAGCATGGGGAATAGTAGTATATAGCGTAGAGAAATCAAAAGTTTTTATGTTGCTGCAAAATTGCAAAGATTGTGATCACATTAAATAAATCTGGGTTGTTTTTATGTTGTACAACATTCATTTATCTTTCATTCAGTTGAAATATATATACAATGAACAACTTACCAAATTTAAATACAATGCTAACTTCAGTTGTTTTTTTAAGTCAATGCGACCACAATATATTTTAAGTTGATGAGTGAAATTCTGTTGAATTACAAAATAACGTCAAAACGTATTTCAATCTTTACTAATTCCCCCTCTTCTTATAGTAATGTTACATTTGAAATCAATCTTCAGAAATAATTATATAACTTTGGAACACATTATTGATCAAAATAATAAGAAGACCTTGATTGTATATTCACAAACCTAGGCTTTCAAATAATATTTTCATTATGTGTTTTTTTCTTCTCCATATTAAAAACCAAACCCTATGCATATTATTTGAACATTCAAATGAAAATCCAAGGTATTGTTATATCTTTGACTTAACCAATTGTACTGGGTATCACTAGTCCATCCGTCAATCCTTCTGTTGACAGGACGACAATGATGTATGGCGCTATTGGTGGTGCTAAATATAAAGACTTTTATATTATTTTTTGGGGTGGAATTTTTCAAAAACCACATGGATATTACTTAGTTGTTTGTGCAAAATGAAAAACACCACAAATTCGAGATAGATGATTTTTGCATTTGATCTTAGTTCCCCCTGTAATTAAGATAAAATAAGTGTCTGTTTCTGTCTACCTATTTTCTTAAATTGTTTTATTGAAAAAGGTGAGCGTGGAGGTAGGGGTGTGCATAAAAAGCACTGTTTTGGTGAAAATATTACAAATTTTGAGAAACTGCTTTTAGTGCTAAGATCAATATTCAAAACTACATTCCCTGAAACAAAATACACAAGTGCAAAACCTTGTCAAATGTCTGCTGTAGTATTTTAGTCTGTTTTTAAAACAGCGATCATTATTATGGTTATTATTGTAAAGGATCGTAGAATGAAGATAGTCAATACTTAATAAAAACAAGATGCCATACCTTAAAATCTCGCCTTATGAACAGATTATCCATATGGTTAAGATTTATGAATCATAAACAAAAAAGTACTTTTTTGTGTCGTTTTTACTTTTAATATATATATTTTTTGAGGCAAAAAAAGGAAAGTCCTCTCATGCTTATACAAAACATAAATACATTTAGACTGGAATAAACTAAATAGATACTTGGGAGAACCATAGAAGAGGAAGACGGAATACATCAAAGAGATAAAAAAAAATGTGCGTACATTTGAGTGTGCAGCATTCTATTCAGCAGCATTGGACATGTCTTGTATAAGAACAAAAACCTGCACACAATTGATAATTATTATTTGATATTTTCAAGAATTTCTATCTTTGTAAACTCAAAAAAAAATATCGCTGTGGTTTTCAAAGTTAAATTTAACATTTTAATAATTTTATAGATATCTACATACCTGAATCTTCAAAGGGAAAACACTATTTACACTCTCCAACTTATTAATAAATTGTGCAACTTCATTATTTTTGTTTTATATTATACAAATTGATTATATTGATTTCGCACCTGTTTGTCCCTTCGGGACGTCTCTTCTCAAACATCATATTTAAACTCATTGGGACGTTTCAGTAACACCTCAAATCGATGTCAGAAAAACAGCGTTAAATCAATACAACTATAAGGTAATTTTACTGTTTCTGGTATTCATATAACCATTTAGTTGTTTGCTTCAATGGCCATTTAATATAAATGCCATTGATTCCAACATCATTTACAGTGTTTGAAAATCAAACGAAAGAAACGATTTTTCATAGGTATATTTTGAAACAATTCACATATCTCTATGGCATCCAGAATTATTCAATAATAGTCTTAAATACCTTTACAATATATATCATCATCGTATACTTAAAAACGGAATATTGTTTGTGAATAAATGGAGACATGGGGTAAACATCAATAAGACAGCAACAGCGCGAACAACAAAATACATCTTATATACAATTAATTCTAGGGGTTTCCACGCCTTTCTTGGTAACCTTTATTTGAGTATTCTTAACCGATTAATGAGATATGGATATTAGTACTGTAGTGTTACCCTAATTTACAGTATTCAAAATTAGATAAGTGTTTGTAGTATACGTCAAGCTCTAAATCATCTGTATAAAGGGTTAAAAATTTAACAGGAACAAAGATCTGCAACAACAACCTATTTCCCAAAATGACGTATGGAATCGAGTAATACATATATAGATTGGTTTAACTATTTTTATTTCCCATTTATGGGCATTATGTTTTCTGGTCTGTGTGTCCGTCTGTTCGTTCGTCCATTTATTCGTCCGTTCCTTTGTTCGTTATTCCGCCCGTCTGTTCGTTCGTCCGTTCCCTTGTTCGTTATTCCGCCCGTCTGTCCCGCTTCAGGTTAAAGTTTTTGTTCGAGGTAGTTTTTAATGAAGTCAAAGTCTAATATACTTGAAACTTTGTACACATGTTCCCTATGATATGATCTTTCTAATTTTGAAGCCAAATAAGAGATTTTTTCATATTTTCACGGTCCATTGAACATAGAAAATAATAGTGCGGAAGGGGCATCCGTGAACTTTGGACACATTCTTGTTTTTAATGCTTACGGTGAATTATTTTTGAACAAACGGAGACCACGAAACTTGGAACCCTGGGCTTTTGTGTGTATAATTGTAATATTTAGGTAGGTCGTTGTGTGTCAACCGTTCTTATTGATAAAACCTATGTCTTTACATGAGCATCAGATGAGAAGACAAATGTACCAACCAAGGGAAGATACGTGTTTTATTTACCAAGACAAGATCTGTATTTGCAAAATGTTGAAATAATTGTTTGTCATTCGTTGTTGACATTTAAGGACCATCAATATCACATGCCACAGGTGCAACCTATAACCAAAAGAGATCGACAAAATTATTTTAACTAAAAAATCTCAAAAATGATATGGAACAGGACTGAGCTCGATCGTATGTTTGTTTAAAATGGGAAATGACATTTTTTTCAAGTGCTTTTCAAGGTGAACGGACACTTCTTATTGAAATTATTCTTAGAGCTAGGCTTCAACATGGTGATTATTACTCACGAGTCATGATCCTTTGGGTTTTGTTCGTCTTATATGTTTTAAAATTTTATTTTGTTTACATGTTTTGCAGTTTAGTATGACGTTAATTTTCACTGAACGAGTACACATTTTTAGTAAGGGGCCGGTTGAGGCCCATTTCATGGTGCGGAATCTTCTCGCTGCGTTGAAAACCAATTGGTGACCATCGGCTGTTATCTGATCATTGGTCGGGTAGTTATTTCATTGCCATATTCTCCGTTTCCATTCTCCATTTTATATTGAAATTTAAAACCAAGAGTTTTACAATGTAAAATCAATTATTTGATATTGTAAAATTTGTAAAATTTTATAAAAAGTTTGATTATGGTAACTAAATTAACCAACCTATAATTAAAATAGTCAAATTACAAAAGATTTAGGTCGATATCGATGATGTATATTGAATAATCAAAATAATATTAATGAAACTGTATCCGTGTCAATTTAATTGTGTTTTAGAAGTATCATAAATCGTTATTATTTGGTACACTGGATATGCATTGAAGTGATTATCTGTAACGAAACCAAACTTAATAATGTAATATTAAATATCTTTACCCCCTTGGATATCACTGGCTGCAGTCAGAATTGATTAATATGAGACTGAATAATATATATACCAAACTATTATTTATACTACAAAATAAAGCCTGCTTGTAGAAAGCAATACTAGTTCACCTTAAGGAAGTTCGCTACTCAGTTTCAAAATAACAATAAAATTGAGAATGGAAATGGGGAATGTGTCAAAGAGACAACAACCCGACCAAATAAAAAACAACAGCAGAAGGTCACCAACAGGTCTTCAATGTAGCGAGAAATTCCCGCACCCGGAGGCGTCCTTCAGCTGGCCCCCAAACAAATATATACTAGTTCAGTGATAATGAACGCCATACTAATTTCCAAATTGTACACAAGAAAATAAAATTAAAATAATACAAGACTAACAAAGGCCAGAGGCTCCTGACTTGGGACAGGCGCAAAAATGCGGCGGGGTTAAACATGTTTATGAGATCTCAACCCTCCCCTATACCTCTAACCAATGTAGAAAAGTAAACGCATAACAATACTCACAATAAAATTCAGTTCAAGAGAAGTCCGAGTCTGATGTCAGAAGATGTAACCAAAGAAAATAAACAAAATGACAATAATACATAAATAACAACAGACTACTAGCAGTTAACTGACATGCCAGCTCCAGACTTTAATTAAACTGACTGAAAGATTATGATTTCATCATATGAACATCAGGAACAATCCTTCCCGTTAGGGGTTTAGTATCATACCATCATAACATATATGAGAAGAACATAACCCGTGTCATGCCAACAACTGTTTTTAGAATAAATGTGTTTAGTTCCGACGCAAAGACCTTATCAGTGACTCAATATTAACGCCAAAATATGCAATCTTTAATGACTTGACAACAGTATCGTAATTATATACCTTCTTAATAAGTCTATTCAAAGGTTTTGTAAGTTTCTGAGGTGAATATTGACACCTTTGTGCTTTATAAAGAATATTTCCATAAAAAATTGGATGTGAAATACCTGAACGTATAAGAAGTGCATGTTGAGCTATATTTACGAATGATGTCTTTATACCGATGATAAAATTTAGTGAATGTTTTGACTAGTTTGTGATATCGAAAACCCTGGTGTAATAATTTTTCAGTAATACAGAAATTTCTCTCGTTAAAATCTGAAACATTGTTACATACACGAGCGAATCGTACAAGTTGAGATATATAAACTCCCTTTTATCATAAATTTTAGTATTCAGCTTTCCGTTAGTGATATATATATCAAGATCGAGGAAAGGGCAGTGGTCATAGTTAGTATTAGCTTTATTTAAAGTAAGTTCAGCAAGATAAATTTCATTAATATACATACTGAAGTCGTCATTATTGAGAGCCAAAATATCATCCAAATATCTAAAAGTATTATTAAATTTGTTTATCAGATGTTGTTTTGATGGGTCTTTGCTTATTTTTGTCATAAATTGTAACTCATAACAATACAAAAAGAGGTCCGCAATAAGTGATGCACAGTTAGTCCCCATTGGAATTCCGATAATCTGACGATATACGGAATCCCCAAAGCGAACAAAAATGTTATCTAGTAAAAATTCAAGGGCATATATAGTATCAAAGCATGTCCAATTAACATAGTTTTTTTGTTTATTGCTACTAAAAAATGACCTAAAAGAGTTTGAACATATATATTCACATTCTGATTTTTTGAATGCCCATTTAATAAGGTGGGTGAATTTTTTCTTAATGAGAATGTGAGGCAATGTGGTATACAGGGTAGAAAAATCAAAACTTTGAACAGATTCAAAATCACCAATATAAGCATGCAATTTATCAAGTACTTCCAACGAGTTCTTGACACTCCAAAAGAAATTTATTCCACTATTTTCGAAGGCCTTATTTGAACAATTTATTATAAGGTTTTTAATTGTACCAAGTTTGCTGGTTAGAAGAATAGACAATTTAGTAGTTGAACAATGGCTTGAAGACGAAATAAATCTATATTTGTAAGGGGTTTTGTGTAGCTTCGGAAGCCAATACAAAGCATTTTATACAACTAGTATATATTAAAAGGTGATTAATAAAGGAACCCGTGAAAATAGCAAAAAAATGTTTAGGTCAATGTGCTTGTTTTTGCGAATTAGCCATTTAAATTTTGGCGGTAAAATATTCTCTCTTGATTTTTCATTGCTTTATCATTGACCAGTTTAAGTTCTCAAAAAGTATCAAAAAATAACAACGATTTTATAAGACTTTTACAGATGGCTTATTATTGTACATATAAAAGGTTCATAATAGAAAAAATGGGGCCAAGGGGCAAACTTGTTTAAGTTTTAAGGCAATCAAATGGTTAAAACCAGAAGATTTCGAAAAACTGACAAAAAATCAAAAACATGACAAGCGAACATCCTTAAACAGTTAAGGACCAATTAAGTCAAGTATTTGGTGGAATAAGAATGTGTTTTTCTATAAACCGAAACTAATCGGTTTATAATCCTCCATGTGGAATCACAATATATTTTTCTTATTTTTTTTTTTTCAAAAAAAGTAGCGACGGGTGGCATGCAAAAATTTAACTGTGTCCTTTGGAAGTTCTTTTGTATAAGAAGATATATTTTTCACAGACAACAAATATCTTTATTTCAATAAGCAAAATTGTTTAAATAAGTAAAATCACAAAAATACTAAAATCCAAGGAAAATTCAAAAAGGAAAGTCTCTAATCAAATTGCAAAATCAAAAGATCAAACACATAAAACGAATTGATCACAACTGTGACATTAATGTATTTCAGTAACACATTCCTGTAAGGGCATACGATACAGTAATAGGGCAGGAGGTTCTGACGTCGTCAACGTAAAATATAATTTTCAAGACCTCAAACTGTAACATATCGACAAAAAGATGCATTTTTTCACTGATTGTTTTTTGTTTAAAAGAGAGACGAAAGATACCAAAGGGGCAGTCAAACTCAAAAATCTAAAACAAACTGACAACGCCATGGTTAAAAATGACAAACAGAAAAACAATAGTACACATGACACAACATAGAAAAGTAAAGAATAAACAACACAAACCCCACCAAAAACTAGGGGTGATCTCAGGTGCTCCGGAAGGGTAGGCAGATCCTGCTCCACATGTGGACCCCTCGTGTTGCTTATGTGATTCAGTTGTAAATTGATTGACATTAAAACAATTTCAAAGAACACCCTTTTTAAAACTGACATTTGGATTGATTGTGCATAAAACTCATTTATTGTCAATCGTAATCATGAACAAATCATTGATGACATTTTCATATCAGACAAATATACAGCCCGAAATTCCATTTTTTCTTCTAAAAAAATGAATTATTTCAAAAGAAACTATTATACAAATAAACTTCTTTACACAATTTAGTGTGCGTTGAGAGCATATAAACAATTGCCTTTTACACATTTAGAATTAGAATATATTATCATTGAGATATAAAAGCAAAGCTAACACCCCTTCAACAAAGATTCTCAAAAGTCCACATCATTTTATATAAATAGTTAGCAAAGATACCAGGATTATGATTTAGTACGCCAGACGCGCGTTTCGTCTACATAAGACTCATCAGTATACTATTTCCCCTTCAACTTAGCAGACACGTATCGATGTTTCAATGATTAAGACCAAACGTTTTGCATGTGCCAGTAATGAAACTCTACCAAAGTTTAATTAACAATTAACAATTGACTTGTTTTTGATAAAGTGATAAATAGAGACCTACATTAGTTTACCGTTGTTCAAATCTTTTAAATACGTTAGAACGTCAAAACAGGGTAACAAGCAAAAACTGAGAGGAACACATAAACTCCGAAAGACCCATACTGGTGCGTCGATAAGGCATTCGACTCCTGTATACGCCTCCAACGCCTGTATACTGGATTAAGAAGTTGTGGTAAAATTGTTCGAAAATGATAGGTAACATTAGAGTTGTCTATCTTTGAGTATATTCGACTGTTAGATTAGTTTGAAAATCCAAGTGAATTGCTAGAATTAATTTACTTTCTTTTTAAAATGATAAAGAAAATTGAAACAGTAAGAAACGAGTGTCGGCTAATTTGGTGTGGAAATAGCGAGAAATTCGGAGGTGATGGGCTAAATTAAGCACGGGATGTTCTTCTGTAATACTATTGTACGTTTACGAAACGTAGAGTACCAAAAATAAAGCTGCACCATATGTAAAATTGAGAATGAAAACGGGGAAGAGACAACAACCCGAACATAGAGCAGACAACAGCAGAAGTTCTTCAATGCAACGAGAAATGTGTTTTTTTTCTCGGATTTTTCAGAATTAAAGTTGTTGAATATTCCGAATTTCAATTTTGATTTTAACTGGGTTTTTTTACAGTGAAAATTCAAAATCTCAAAAGCTATCATCATCGGCTTTGCAAATTATAACATCCTAATAAACCTGTAAACGTTTAAAAAAACAAATAATTCTTAAGCCTTTTTAATTACTATGAAAATATGGAAATATGAGAAATTGATTAAGTTTAACTGAAATACAATACAATAAAGTGTGCTGTTGATCTGAGACGTATTATGTATCGAACACATTTTAAATAAATCATTAAATATGCACCTAATATTTTAATTGGTAATTCTCTCTTGTTTGAAAGGGTACTCTGGTATAAAATAAACATCAATTACAATAACAACTGTAAAATCATATTGGATATTACAATCTTAAGTATTACCACCGATTAAGTACAGTCTTGAGTCATGAGCAACACGAAGCAGCTATCGAAACAGAATCTGCTTACCATTGAGGAGCAACTGCGATTTACTCTAGTTTCGGTTGGGTTTGTTCGTGTTTCTCAATCTTTATTTCATATGTAGTGTTTTATAGACAATTTCATATGTAGTGTTTTGTAGACAATTTCCTATGTAGTGTTTTGTAGACAATTTCCTATGTAGTGTTTTGTAGTCAATTTCATATGTAGTGTTTTATAGACAATTTCATATGTAGTGTTTTGTAGACAATTTCATATGTAGTGTTTTATAGACAATTTTATATGTAGTATTTTGTAGTCAATTTCATATGTAGTGTTTTATAGACAATTTCATATGTAGTGTTTTGTAGACAATTTCATATGTAGTGTTTTATAGACAATTTCATATGTAGTGTTTTATAGACAATTTCATATGTAGTGTTTTATAGACAATTTCATATGTAGTGTTTTGTAGACAATTTCATATGTAGTGTTTTATAGACAATTTCATATGTAGTGTTTTATAGACAATTTCATATGTAGTGTTTTGTAGACAATTTCATATGTAGTGTTTTATAGACAATTTCATATGTAGTGTTTTGTAGTCAATTTCATATGTAGTGTTTTATAGTCAATTTCATATGTAGTGTTTTATAGACAATTTCATATGTAGTGTTTTATAGACAATTTCATATGTAGTGTTTTGTAGACAATTTCATATGTAGTGTTTTATAGACAATTTCATATGTAGTGTTTTGTAGACAATTGATTGTCGTTTCGTCAAGTTTTAAAATCTTTTTTGGCAATGTTTTATATTTGTTCTACGACTTTTTTCAATTATTACTTCTGACTTTTTTCGTACACATCTTTCATTTGTAGACCATTTGCAACCAGTGCTTACTCGATGGTTATACTAAAGATATTTATAATCATCCGTTCAATTATAATTATGTTGAATAAATACCAAAATAAATATACGAAATGTTACTCACCTTCCGTCATGATGTTTTGTGTTAATGCGACCTGAAATAGAAAAAGTAGGTTAATGAGATTATTTTGTCTTATTATCTTTCGAATATTTTCATACCATTCCGGAGCATTCGAACTCCCCACCACTTTCCGCGGGATTCGTGTTGCTCAGTCTTAGTTTTCTATGTTGTATTGTATGTCTTTTTCGTTGTTTTTCGTTTTCTGCCATGACATTGGCAGTTCGTTTTCGACATATGAGTTTAAATATGCCTATGTATTTTGCCACCTCTTTTTTGCATACCACGGTGAATTTATATTGCGACAACAAACTAACAAGATGTGTTTTGTTTTTAAAATTAAACCCTTGCTATCGACGAAATGCCAAACGTTTGACATTAAAATATTCTCAAAATAACTCCAACATAATAAATACTAAAAATTAGTCCGATTAATGTAAAATTGTGAAACAACTTATAAATCATTAAATGTGTCTTGATGCTAATGTGAATACCATTCTGCTGCTATTTTAATTTTGTATATAAATATAAGAAGATGTGGTATAAATTCCAATGCGACAATTTTCCATCCAAACCCCAATTTGTAAAAGTAAACCATTATAGCTCATAGTACGAACATCCACACAGAGTCTTGGTTTACATTGAACAATAATAAGAGCCAAATGACTAGTGTAAAACTATTCAAACAGAAAAACCACCGGTCCTATCTATAAAGAAACAACAACCAAGAAACGATTAACACTTATGAACCACATCAACAAACGACAACCACTGAACATTAGGTTCCTAACTTAAGACAGGTGCAAACAAATACAGCGGGTTTAAAAGTCGTAATAGGTATCAATTTTCATCCTTACCGGACACAATAGTGTAACATCACAACATAAGGACACTCTATAAAAATATCTATTGCAGTGGCTAATCTATAGACACAAACAAGTGGACATATACTAAACGAATACATTTGATAAATGACACAATGTAAATATATTATCAAAAAAATAAGGCTTGAGATGTTTAACACTCTCACGAAGGCAACCATAACCTTGGACAAAACACAACCAAATAAAATAATGTACACAGGTAAATGAAAATATTTTTTTTATACAGTATACAGTAACGAAATACAAAAATATGCCTTAAAATAAATATATTAAAATTTTTTGTTGATTGTATGAGAACAGAAGTGAAAATGTATAGTCATATCAAACACTTTTCAAAGCTATAATATATTAAAAATAGGGAGACGAGATAAAACACTAGATAAGTGAACATCAAAAACCAAAAAAAAACCCAAACATAACGAATTGTATCATCAGGTCAAATTAACACGAAAGTGAGAATTGAGAGTAACTATCAGTTATTGAAAACTAGTTAAAAGCAAACAAAAATTATAAATAATAAAAATCATACATCAAAGACTAAAGTCAACTAATAGTTATTAAAGATACCAGGATTATAATTTAATATCCCAGACGCACGTTTCGTCTACATAAGACTCATCAGTGACGCTCAGCTCAAAATAGTTTTAAAGCAAATCAAGTACAAAGTTGAAGAGCATTGAGGACTCAACATTCCAAAAAGGTGTGCCGAAATATATCCAAGGGATTCAGTATTTGAACGTCATTGATAGTCAAAGACAACATGACTTTTGCGATGCCAGTTGTTTTCTCTTTCGAAAGTCAGTAGTATAAGAGGGAGTTATCATTTTAATAAATGAGTATTATGTAATACATAGATAGAATAATACCTATATAGAAAACGAACTTTGATGTGTATTTATACCGCCTCCATCTCTTATCCTTCAACTAAACATTGACAATGGTGCAAATGTAAGGAATCAAACACACAGTTAATTTGACATTTTTGTCTCAACATCTAATTTTTATGCGCCCGTCAAAATTTTGACCGGATGTATTATGGTATACAAATGTCCGAAGTCCGTCCGTCTGTCCGTCTGTCAGTCCGGCGTAAACATGTCGCACCGTAACTTGAGAACAACTTATCCAAACTTTATGAAACTTAATATAGTTGATTCTTATGATGGTCAAATGATCTGTATACTTTTTGGTGAAAATAAATTTAAAACGTTTTGAGTTACGGCACTATGTAACTAAAACAGGGGATGTTTTTTTTCACATGTCGCATTGTATCTCAAAAACGATTTTAGATTATTGCTTTAAACTTTACACACTTCTTAATTTCATTCATCTTAAGATCTATATACTTTTTTGTGATGATTTAAAATTTCATTTTTGAGTTATTGAGTATTTTGTAAAAACGTGGGAGTTTTTTACATGTCGTGCCGTATCTCAAAAACAATTTATGATTATTGCTTTAAACTTTACACACTTCTTTGTTATATTAATTTTAAGATCTGTATACTTTTTGATTTTGATTCAAAATTTGATTTTAGTGATATTAAGTTTTTTTGTAAAAAAAAAAAGAAAAAAGAGGGGGGTTACACATGTCTCGCCGTATCTCAAAAACAATATATGGTTATTGTCTAAATCTTTCTCAGAAACTATTTATGGTTATTGCATTAAACTTCAACACCAGACGTCGGGCGTATCATGCGCTCATGGCGCAACTGTTTATTTAAAATGGAAACACTCAAAAGCTATATCTACCACTGTCGCATCTGCAGAATAATTACTCAATCATATTGCAAATGTAAAAATAAATAAAACTAAAGTCCTTATAATTACTAAGAAAAAGGAAATATGTTACCTTTGATTTAGTATAAGAGATATACAACACATTCTCTGGGACGTATTATAACACGCACCTCGTTGTAGTAAAGAAACTAGTTTTTTTGCCTTTTGAATTTTCCTCGGAGTTCAGTATTTTTGTGTTTTTACTTTTCACAAGCACATAAGGATTAGTTGTAGAGCGATTCATAGAAGTCAAGAGGAAAATATATTTGACGTTTTATATTGCGAACTTTAGGCGACAAAAACATAGCAGTGTCATTCAAATATTCAGATGAGGCCTAAAGCTGCAATGATGTAGCAGCAAGGTTGTTTACTTTTTGGTTCTCTTTGAAGCCCGTGACCTTGAAGGTAGAAACTTTTAATAATTCATTATTAAGAACATCACCATTGGATTTAAAACATTCCTCTACTACATAGTTGACTGCTTGGTTGGAGAAACTTTATACAAAACGGCCTGTACTTGTTTGTTTTTTTTAAAATTCGTTTTTAATCATAGAAAGGGCATACTAGTTTTTCTTACCTATTCAATTTCATAAAACGACACGACATACGAAAGCACTTTAAATCTCTGTGAAAAAAAATGACACATCAGAACGACAATAAGCACAAAAAAAACCCATACAAGACGGACAAGAAACAGAAAATAACGATGCAAGTTGTCGTATAGTTCATTTCTGTGAGTATTACATTTTTGTTTATTTTTGTTGCAATTCAGTGTTTCCGTTGTTTCGTTGTTTCCCTCTTATATTTGATGTGTTTCCCTCAGTTTTAGTTTGTAACCCGGATTTGTTTTCTCGCAATTAATTTATGACTTAGGAACAGCAGTATACTACTGTTGCCTTTATTTACTGAAAGCGTTGTAAAAGTCAAATCCAACCATGAATATCTGGCGTTTGTACTAAATATAGTCCTGGTATCTATGATGAGTTAATCCATGTTTTTCTAGAATAAATTTTCAATTTGACATAAACAGTCCGAGAAAAGTACGAGATTTTTCAATGCAAAAGTATCGACAAGATATAGGACCAAAAAAGTTCATTACAGTATAGCCATGTAGTTAATTTAGAATAAAGTAATTAGCGGTATAGAAATATATTAATCTTCTGTTTTTATTTCATATTAGATGCGTAGTCTGTCTAGAATTTAGACACGACATTTAAATGTCAGTCATAAATTGTTAATGTCTTATCAACACTCTATAAAGGTTATTCTGAATCAACACGATGCAATTAATTCTTTCTCCACACAAACTCAGTATACAAAGTTCATCACTTCATCAACATCTTTCACGCTATTGAAGCTGAAAACTCTCAAAAATAATTAGATTCATTATTTTAATTTGCTCTAATACAAAATTGAAACTAATACAACAATATTGTGAATAAAAATTTAAATCACAAAATACTGAACTCCGAGGAAAATTCAATCGGAAAGTTCCTAATCAAATGGCAAAATCAAATGACAAAACACATCAAACGAATGGGCAACAACTGTCATACTCCTGACTTGAAACAGGCATTTTCAAATGTAGAAAATGGTGGATTAAACCTGGTTTTATAGCGCTAAACCTCTAACTTTTATAACAGTCGCATCTAATTTCGTTATATTTACAACGATGACAAAACAGACATCATATATAAGATGTCAAAATATGGGTAAAGCAGTAATCACTTTGTTACAATCTCACAATAAACAATCATTTACCAAAAAAGCACAAAAACATCTATCAAATTAAGAAAAAAACACGTTCATTACATCGCGTGCTTGTCGTCAAAAAATGTAAACGTCACATAAGAAGATATTAAGTCGTTCAATGTTTATCAATGGATATAGTTTGTATGAAAGTTTGAAATAAACAATATCTGTACTTTGATCAAAAGTTTTGCACAAATGAATCATTTGTAAAAAGATACTGAATGCCCCCCTTCCCTTGAAATTCAAGCACCGGTTGGCATTGGACCTGTTCATTAAATAGATGAGGGAATTACTGAACAACATCATGGGGTAAACATCCATACCCTCTTTTGTGTTACAATATGCATCTAATAATTCAGTTCGGTGACTTTATTGATTGCAGTGGACTTGAAATAAAGCCATATGTATACATAGACAATTTGGTTAGTTTGAAAGCTTTAAAAAAACAAAAGGACGAAAGATACCAGAGGGACAATACAACTCATAGATGGAAAATAAACTGACAACGCCATAGCTAAAAAAGAAAAAAAAACCAAACGGACAAATAATAGAATACACGACATAGTATAGAAAATTAAAGACTAAGCAATACGACCCCCATCAAAAACTGGATATGATCTCAGGTTCTCATGAAGAGTAAGCAGATCTTGCTCCACATGTGGCACCCGTCGTGTTGCTCATGTTATTACAAATTCGGTTAACAGTCTTATATGATAGGTATCGATATAAGGAACATATTCTATATCATCTGCGAAACGATTATTCCAAAACGGTTACCAAGTCGTGAAGGCATCCATAAAATTCACAAAAAGATGATTTCAACTAATTTAAAAGAAAATTATTTTCTAAGATTGATCTTTCTTAATCGTAAATTACCTGTCCACAAAACGTTGGAAATACTTATGATTTTCTACCCCAGTAAAAGAAAGTAAAGGGATAAAAATACCGAACTCTAAGGAAAATTCAAAAAGCAAATTTCTTTATCACATGGTAAAATCAAAAGCGGAAACACATCAAAGAGATGGATAATAACTGTCATATGTCTGTCTTGATACATGCATTTTCTTGTGTAGAAAACGGTGGATTATACCTGAATTTATAGCTAGCTAAACCTCTCATTTGTATGTCATTCGCATAAAATTCCACCATATAAACTAGGAAACAAACAGCGTTTGTGTAAACAAAACGAACACACATAATAGATATAAATGTAAAAAATAGGTGTACATCAGTCAATATTATGTAATCTTAATCACACTAAACAACTAAGTATGCCAACACCAAAAACACAAAGGCATATAGAAAATTGACGTTACCAAAACGAAAGACAAAAATATGAAAGTTTACCATAGAACAATAACAAAATGACGGGATGCATAAGTATCTAGCCACATCAAATGGATAAATATGTAATACTAAAAATAGACTAAACAGTAAAAGTTAAAGACAAAGGAAAGAATACTATAACACGTTATTAAAATAATGAACAACGTCAATGCCTAGAATCTATACTTCAAGACCATCCTGTATTATAAGTTGATGCTGAATAATTATTAACAAGGACTTGGTATCTGCGGATGAAATTCGATTTAGGATTTATTTAAATTCATTTAAGGTCGAGACGTTATAATAGATTATTCCAGCTTCTGATGTTACACCAATGAATTTACAAGAAATCAAGCATTCATAGTTATGTTCAATCTAAATATTGTTTTGTTTCGAAAACAAGGAATGGAAATTAAATCCTTTAATTAGTGTGTATTTAATTTTGTACATTATATAACATAGATGCCATCAAGTACAATTAAATTATTTAAATAAAAGGCGTCTTGGGTCTAACATCTCCATTCATGGAAGCCAACTAGCATTAAGCACGACTTGAAAACAAAAGCATTCAAATGCATATACGAATAGGTAAGATAATCGGCGGATTTTCCCACCATAAAGTTTTATACCTGACTAAACACAAACATAACACCTTTGAAGTAATTTGTAATCGTAGTCATTAGTTGGATAATGGTTTCGTCGTTCTGAAAATCTGAAACAACAATTATCGATTGAACTTTTTTTTTATTATTTCAATAATTTGCATTTGGAATCTCATTGAACAATCCTTGCCATTAACCTGTCGTTTTTGCATCGGTTGACAGAATACGAATTAGCGCAGTTAAAACAAGTTTCAAATATAAAATTGGTTTCATGTTCTACTACATTGTATCACAAGTCAATAACAAACTTTCGATCTCTACTTTTAATACTTTAATCTGAATTTATCGTCATATTGAGAAATTACAGTATTGAGGAGAAAAGAGAAATAGTATATTTTCAATTAGACTGTCATCAGCGACGTCTTCTCTAAAAATAATAAAACCTTTGTCAGTATGGCACACACTTATAAAGACATTTAAGCTTGTTGAATTGTTAGATTTTGAGGTGAATGTCGACATTTTTTTGCTTTGTAAAGAATATAACTATAAAAGATTGAATGTGAAATAACTGAACGTATAAGATGAATGCATGCTGATTTATATTTAAAAATGATGTACTTGATCCGATGATAACATTAAGTAAATGTTTTGACTTGTTGGTGATAATGAAAACCCTGGTGTAATAATTTTTCAGTTATACAGAGATTCCTTTCGTAAAAATCAAATACATTGTTACATCCACGAGTTAATCGAACAAATTCAGATATTTAAACACCATTAGAGGATGAAAAGGGAACGTCACCAACTGAAAATGGATAATTAACATAGGAAATGAATATTATCGTTTTAAGTTTATCAAAAATGTTGGTATTAAGCTTCCCGTGAAAGATAGAGACATCAAGATACAAAAAGGGGCAGTGGTCATTGTGAGTATAAGTTTTCTTTAAAGTTAGTTCGACATGCTAAATTTGTTTAGTGTACATTCTGAAGTCGTCATTATTAAGACCCAATATATCACCCAAATATCTAGAAGTAGTTACAAATTTTCGAATCAGATGTTGTTTGTTGATTGGTCTTTGCTGATTTTAGCCATAAATTGTAACTCATGACACTGCAGAAACAAGGGTATGCACTTCAATAATTTGCATTTGGTAGCTCATTGAACAATCCTTGCCATTGACTTGTCGGTTTAACATCGATGAACAGAATACGAATTAGCGCATTTAATACAAGTTTCAAATATGAAATTGGTTTCATGTTCTATTATCACAAGTCAATAATAAAAAAATCTCTTAAACGTAAACTTGATTATGGACTCATTTCGAGATATTTAGCTCGGGAGAAAAGAAAATAGTCTACTTTCAATGAGACTTTCATCAACGACGTCATTTATTTACTGAAACCTTGGTTCGATATGGTGATGACTGATGAAGACAATTATGCATGTTGGTTGGTAAAACTCAGTTTTGATTAAATATCGTAATAGCTGACATTTAAGTCCAACATCTACTCAAAAGTCTTTGTTAAAAGCATAGTTAATTATAATCCAGGGCTAGGAAAGAGGGGCGAAAGATAGTACCAGAGGAACAGTAAAACTCATATATTGAAAATAACTGACAATGCCATATCGTTTATTTACATTTTAACCTATGAAAAAATGTGATAACCGTTAATGAAAATGAGCCATAGGTGGTTTTCTGTTACGAAATGTAACCTGGGTAAAATTTAATCAAAATTAATGGGTCCCGGGTTTGAAAACATTTCAAATTTGTAGATTGTGAAACACTGGTTGTTGACATAGAGTGAAGAAATGAATGAATTGGATAGTTTGAAAAATGTGCATATCAGATATGGCTGAGATTTGAAGGTTTCCTAGGTATTCATTTATCATATTCTTATTTTGAAATAGTTATTCCTTCTGCTATGTAGCATTTTTCAGAATCATCTTACTGACAACCCTTCAGAAATTTAAGGTCCGCATTGCTCTTCAAATTCGAATTTAAACTTTTTTATTCGGACATCTCTGATGAGTCTTTTGTGCACGATATGCACGTCTGGTTTACAAAAAAATGATCTTGGTATCTATGACGGTTTTTTTTCAACGTGAACAAGTGAACTTTATTGCATTGTTTAAGTACACATGTGTTGTAACAAAATAAAAGTGTTGTTTGCCGGACCATACATGAAATGACGGAAGCTTTTATCCTCTTTATTCAATTCATATCCCTTCCGTCATATATATTTATATGTCTAACAATTCAGATAACATTGTTTAACCATTTATATGATTTGATTCGATAGATATGTTTTTCACTTTTTTAATAAATCCAATTTCTATCGAATGCTGATTAAGAGCATTTAAAAAAAAATAAGTTATTGATTATTTAAGACAATTTTTGTTATTCGATCCATGCACTATTGTAAAATCTGTCAAAACGTTATATGTAATTATCCATAGAATATTCAACATAACCTGAACTAAAAATTCGAATTGAAGATTAAAAACGCAATCATTAAAACTTATAAATTGAATCCGTATGTTCATAATTACTACGTAACAACAATAACTGTACCCATTTAACTGCAATAGATGTGAATTTCGAAAATTAATGTTTACATTATATATCAAATTTTTCCATTGATTGATAATTTAAATTTAAGGAAAACGATGAGAAGTATGGAAAATCATAAAAAAAACCCATAGATTACTAATCTGAAATAAGGTTGAAAGATACCAGAGGGACATTCAAACTCATTAGTCGAAAATAAACTGACAAAGCAATGGCAAAAAAAAAAGAGAAAGACAAACAGACACAAAATAGTATGCCTGTACCCAGTCAGGAATACGACAGTTGTTATCCATCCGTTTGATGTTCTTATGCTTTTCATTTTGACATTCGATAATGAACTTTAATTTAGAATATTCCTCGGTGTATTTTTGTGATTTTACTTCATTTTACACGAGATACACAAAATACACAAAACGCAAGATAGACAACTGAAAAACATAACAACACAATCCCACCAAAAACCGGGGGTGATCTTAGGTGACGGAATGGTCAGCGAATATTGCACCTCTTGTGGCTCCCTTTTTGTTGGTTTAGTTAGTACGAACTCGGTGACAGGTCTAATTAGGTAGGTCATATTCGTAAAAAGACGGGGTAGTAGTAACGACATGAGGAAGGTTTCCGCTATCATCTTTAATACGGATATCACATAACTGTCAACCAACTCGTGATGACATCCGTAAAAATTACGAAGGGATGATTTCAACGTCACTATTTCGAACTCTTGATTTATTAGCTCCAATATGAGATCATCTATTTTGTGGGAAAGTTTTGTTTTCCACCGACCTTCATCGTAAATTTGTAGATGTACGTCAAGATATGAGACCGACTTTACGGTATCTGTTGTATCCTTTATCTCAAGTTTGAGGGATAGACGCAATCAACATAGCCATCAAATTTTTAGTGAGAAAACATCATCTATATAGCGAAATGTAAAGTTCAAAGATACTGCTAACTTTTCTCCTTGTTCGTAACAAGAGCCTTTTTTTTCAATCTAATAAGAACAAGTTTTATCTTTTTTAAAAGTTGTGGACTGCTTCGCTCTATCCTTATTTAATGTAATATTTGTGCATGTGGTATTTTTAGCTAGTCGATTGATATAAAATGGATTTACTTTAAGAGTATGCGTTATGAGAATGCCTCTTTGGAGGTGAGCCTAGATTTGAAGTTATAAAATACAGATAATTCTTTTTTGAAATCGTTGTAAAGGAACATTGTTTAGAAAAACAAATCGTGCATATGACAAAGCAAATAAACGTGTATTGATAATTGATATTTCAATTTTAAATTTTAGTGTGCAATATATGCATAATAAAACGAACATGAATAAATGACAGTTGATTGGAACTGATATACACATAGTTAACTTTCCGGCTTTTAATGACTTATCCTGAACGAGAAAAGTCTGTAATTCTTTATCTCATTTAAACCAATGACTGTTGCTCATTTTCAGCAGCATCATAAAGTAACCAATCAGTGACCAGTAATTGTTTCAAGATGACTTCTACGTCTACTGAAACTAAAGCTCCGCATCTAGATGCGAACCAATAAAGAAACAAGTCGACAAGAACAGGGGCACAATTGGTTTCAATAGGAATGCCGATTGGTTGTTGAAAATAACCGTCCTCAAAACGAAATACATATGTTGTCAGTCAGGGAATTAAGTATTTTAATAATGTCAATTTCAAGGAATATTTTGTTTCATTCAGAGTAATTTTTCTAAAAAGTAGGATTTATCCCTCCTTAAGACAAGATACTTGTTTCAACGTTTGGAAGTCTATTTTTATGAGAAAAAAAGCAATACCATCTCTTTTAATTAGTCTTTTTTTAATGGGGAATGCTTGTGTAAAGTGTAGAAAAGTCAAATGTTTTATTACTAATGCAAGATGAAAGTATATATTCTAAAAGGTCTTTATTTTTTTTAGTTTCAACATCTGATTTACGCCATCTATGGAATATGAAAAGCCTATGACAATGAATTTGAATACCAACCTTGATAGCTTATAAAATTGATGAAAATTATAAAAAAAAAAGTTTCGTGAAGCACTTGGAAGACATTGATATTCGAAAAGATTGCAGCAAAAACCTTTTTTTTTTTATTTTGTAATGCTACTTAAATGATTTGACCACTAATGAAAATTATTTTTTTAGCCGAAAAAATATCGGATTTGGTTTTTATTGGTGTCTACCGACCTCAATCTAAATTAAGAAATAAATGTATAAAAAGAAGTAGTCATGGTCTTGTCTTTATGAAAAATAGAAAACAGTTTGCTCATATGTTAAAAGAAAAGTATTCTATGACGTTTGCAAATAGATCAAATAAAAATATTTTCTGCATAGCACATATCAAATCTACATAACTTGTCATTTGGAAATTTGTACGAGCAATCAGCGACATTTTTTCCAGGGTTTTTTTAATTCATTTTTGCAGATGTGAAAATGCAGCTTGTCTTTTTGACAATCTTAATTGTTTTTGCTTGATTATTATGAATCGAATTGTTGCTCATATAATCATATATCATCTGAAATATTTTGATTGTACTTATTTGGCATCAGACTTTGGTGAAGAACAAGTCTTTTTATTGGTGTTATCAATATGTAAGTTCATCAACGGCTTAATAAGATACCTTAATACGATGATAATGTTATCATATACAACAGGAAACGTGTAAAAAAGAAAAGCCATCTATCTAAACAAACGAAAGATTGACAACTACAACATACATAACAATAAATGTTATCACCTAGCAGTATTGATTTCTGAAATAACAACGCAGATCATCGTCTAAGCAATCGAATGTGTCACTTATGTGAATAGAGACTGGTAATAAACTTGAAATTATAACCATTCTAATATGAAATTTATTATTGATTTAAGGTTCATTAAGGAATAGGTTGTAATTCCAATTAATCTACAATTTAATTTAAGCAATGGGTCGTTAAAACTACTTTGCAATTCTCAACATGAAGTATTACGACACTAGCTTCTAATACGTTTCCTGAATACAAGTTGTATTAATATGCTTCAGTATTTTAGAAATTTAAAAGTTACGTAAAATTTTCCTTAGGTTGAGCCTGAAACTCGGGATTTACCTACAATCACACTGCAACGTATTTTATCATAAACATAGATAAAGAAAAAGAAGATGTGGTATGATTGTCAATAAGACAACTCTTCACAAAAGAACAAAATGACACAGAAATTAACAACTATAGGTTGTACGGCCTTCAACAATGAGCAAAGCTCATACCGCATAGTCAGCTATAAAAGGCCCCGAAATGACAATGTAAAACAATACAAACAAGAAAACTAACGGCCTTATTTATGTACAATAAATGTCAAAATAAAGTCTGTATGTATGCCCTATTTATCATATAGTAGTTAGCACAGGTCACAGGGAAAAAATATTGTTTTGTATATATGTAATTGAGAATCTATGTCATGCCTCAAATCTCTCTCAATTCCTAAGATCTGAGTACTGTGACGTAACACAACTCACATCTGAGGTTATTCTTCAAGCATCAAATGTATGTCCTTTCTTCAGAATTTATTCCGCGACATTATGGCACTCACATATGTTGCCTTTGTTTGTTCAAATACGGAAAGGGCTCGACTCATAAGATTGACACAAGGCACACAATCCAACAAACAAACAAAACTTATTTTACGGTTTGCCTTGTAGACTCCTTCCAATGCATTTGCCTAACTCATAAAAGGGTTGTTGACTACTGTGTCTAGAGCAAATGAAAACAGTTCTGATATTTATAGATTATCGTTGATCATCTCAACGAGATTGATTTTCTCGCTTGAGCTGGAACAGCGAAAGTGAGAAAAGCAGCCGAGTTGAGATGACCAATGATAATCTGTTTATCGCTATTTTACCGATGACGACGTTGTCAATTTCAATGTCAATTTCGTTAGCAACGCCACGTGGTCTCCTTATTTTCTAGCAATAATTTTTCCATATAAAGCGAGAGGCATGATATGAAAATTATCACAATAAAAGATCAAAGGAAAAATGCACAAAATAGCGATAAACTATTTTATCATTTCTTTAATCATAAAAAAAATTATGATAATAAGGCTAACTAATAAATGATAGATAGAAATTATAAAGTTTTATATGCAAAGGCTAACTCAAAAATGTTAGATAAAAATTATAAACTTTTATAAGCGAAGACTTTCTAAATAAATGATAGATAGATATTTTAAAATTTTATGAGCAAAGGCTAACTAATAAATGATAGATAAAAAATAAAAATGTTATAAGCAAAGGCTTACTTATTCATGACACTAGTAGATAAAAATTATAAAATTTTATAGTTTATATAGAGACTGTATGTGCCTTTTTAAAGGGAAGAACAAGCTATTCTTGATTTCAACTTTTTTTCCATACTCCAACTTAGACGAAACACAGAATATTTTCAATTTAATATATCTATCATTTAACTCTCTCTTTTCTCAGTGTACATAGTCCAACACACGTTAAAGTTCCGATTGCCTTTACTGATGTCGATTTGATTCCAATATGAAACCTTTTACAACACAAAGATTTCCAAAGACGTTAAGTCGTGCAGAATATACAAATAAAAAAGTATATATTGATGAGCATGTTAAATGCTTATAGAATTTAACTCCCAAATTTGTAAATTCTATTCTATCTTTGAGTTTGACTGTCCCCAGGTATCTTCGCCCCCCCTTTTTTTTTTTATCACCAATCAATCCTAGACAACTGAACACAAGAAGTTATTGTTATACAACATACGTATGGCGGTGTGAATCAGATGTACAAACTGAAATATTCCAAAAATTATACCAACATTAATTCACAAAAAAAGACCACCGTAGACATAATTAACTAAATTTATGACAGGGTAAATCATATTTAAAAAAAATTGTTTGAAATTGACATTTTGATGTTTTGATTGACAACATATTTGTTATGTTTGCAGGACGTGTTTATGCCAAACAACTGACAATCCCATGGAACCATCTTCCTTTTCCGACGTTTGACTTTATCGTAAGAGTGTGTTCATGCAGGAGCTTCTCAGGACGGAGATAAGATATAATTATATTTTAACTGTACGTTCCGCTGAATAGATAATGTCACATATAATTCAAAGTTGAGCGACAATGTTGAAAGTATCAATCCCATCGAACTCGAAATCAGATACAGTTACAGGTACATATCTTGATTCTTCAAAATGGACAATAAAAGTGGGTTGAGTTCGTTCTACTTCTAAGTAGCATGATCTCAGTAATCTTTATGAAATGTCTTCTATCGTGACACCACCGAATTTGCAGTTGCAATAATCAAGGCCAATCGTGCCTCAAGGTCAATGGTGCCATATGTTGAATTCCACCAATATACCAGAGATCATTCCTTTTGTCATGGTATTGTCTATTTGACTTACGTATCTTCTTGGTTTTTTTTGGGAGACTCATCCATATAATTTGCGAGAAAAGAGCGCAAACGTTTCTTTTACTTTTTTCAAAATATAATATAAGATATATTCAAAAACTCATTTGTCCACAGCAGGAGTAGTATTTTATCAAGAAGATACATTTCATCCGAATTTCTCTATAAAATCTTATTTATTGACCACACGCTTGGTCATCTTTGATAATGGTAAACTTTTCTATTAAGGAGAACACAGATACTTGTGAGTTGTTCTTAGATATTACCGCAGAAAAAAAATTAAGGAATATTCGTTTTGAATTAACTTTAATGCAAATCAAAACTGAAATATTGAGCTACGTTTATTTTATTTGTTGTTTTTACATTGCTTCTAGATAAGATGCATAACTCTTCAGCAGTACTGGATTCTCTCAAAATAAATTCTATTCACACAATAAAGAGAACATTATTATCATTTTTTTTAACAGAAAAAGGCCTTAAGGAAGAAACAGATGCATATAAGACCAACTTGAGAACACATTCTAATAAGCAATGAAAAGTGAAAAATTATATATCATGATTGTAAAAAAGTGTACTATGGAATCGAAATGTGCTCATGCCGAATCGTCGTATCTTGGAAAAAGTTTAGTAAAACTTTTAAGTAACTTTTGTTAACGAAACCATTTACATAATGACCTACCAGTTATACATTGCATCAAAATAGTACACGTCACTAAAGACTCGGACGTAATGAAAGAGTTGGGATATATCAAATAGCAAGAGAGGCACAAATGAACATCTCCGGACTGAATAATAAAATTACTAGGACAATAGCAGCAACACATAGGTAAAAACAAATGACATTTAGGGTTAAACATATGGGTTTTGAAACACTAAATGGATATAGCTTTACATTATGGCAAAGTCTTTATCACCCGTTGGACTAAAACGTCTGAAATAATTCAAACATCATATCTGATTTTTTTCAGAAAGAAACACAATTTTGAGCAGTGATATCGTCTTATATTTCGGTAAAAGAAAAGGAAAAAAAAATCATTTTTTTAAATTGAAGTTGTCAAGGTTTGTGGTACTCGCCTAACACGTATTTGTTTTTTATACTTAAAACGATTACAATTGTAAATGAAATAAATCATATGAAAGGAAAATCTCATTATAACTTAAATTTAAAAAAAGCACAAAAGATAGTTACCAGTGTTTCCCAATAGATGCCTTTAAATCCTATACTTCCTTCCACAATATTATTCTCTGAACAAATATTTTCCGAAGCTTTGATATCATACTCAAGTCACTAATAAGCTTTAATACTTTTTTCGATTTTTTTCCCGGGAAACATATAAATCCTTAGAATATTAAGTTTTAATCCCTGTTAACAATAGTACATTAATCTATGCTTCTTTTCAAAGTATTTTTATCTGGACTCGGAGCCAATCAAATTCCGACATAAAACAAGGAGACTACAATGATTAAAATTGACTGTATGCAGACTGCTTCAGATTATAGATGTAGTATTAATAATCTTTCCTTGGAATAATCACACGGAAACAGAATGATTTTATTTAACTGTTTGGAAAATATGCCCACTTGAAATTCTAAGTATTCTTGATAATTTAACCATTAATACACAAGACACATAATTTTCAGTTTTAAACAAAATCTTTTTTATAACTTAATGGATATTTCGTTTTAAATATGGAAAACCTTATAGTTATAGCATTTACATAATGGAATTCATCACGAAATCATTTTTTATTAATCACTTTTATTATTTTGTTGATGAAATTTAAATTTTTAATGAATAATATGGCTTGAAGCGAAGCAGTGTTGTATTAACTTCTAATCCGTTAAACGAAATGCTGCGTTGGATATTTTTGAAAAGTAACATTTATTGAATATTAGTAATTATTTGACATGACTTGCATTTTGTTTTCCGTTTTCTTTTCATTCCAACAGCGCATGTGGTTGAATTCCACCATAGTGACAAGAATACTAATAAATCTGTATGATTGATGGATTGCAGTTTATTTATGTCTCACTTTACCTCAGAGTTGCATCTACTGATAACATCAGACAGTAAAATAGATTGAAATGATAGTTAAACCAAATTTAACATTACCATCATTTTATATAGGGCCAATCATATTGCCTTTTTTTTTAATTTTACAGTTTTGATTTTGTGTAATAGTTAACTAAATTCATAAAAAATACCTTGGCTGAATTTTAATTTCAGCTGCAAATTTTACATGGTCATTTTTTTAATAAACTGTTTACAAAAGTATGAATATTTCTAAAAACTGCGGATTTTCTTATCCCAGGCATAGATTATCTTAACTGCAGTTCTCAATGCTCTTCAACTTTGTACTTGTTTGGCTTTGTAAATATTTTGATCTGAGCGTCACTGATGAGTCTTATGTAGACGAAACGCGCGTCTTGCGTATGCAATTATAAGCCTGGTACCTTTGATTTGAGATTCAAAAGATGTAGAGAAAATCAAACATTTATATTATTTTCAATTCTTAAAATAATTTGTCGTGCATACATGACTACGGTCATTCCAAAACAAGTGTTGCGCATATTTAATAATTTAAATCATAAATTTGTTTTACTGTCGCATTAACTATACGCGTTTTGAAGGCCTTTCAGTTCCCCATGGTAGTCCTACAATCCGTACAGATAACAAGCTTTTGATATTGGCGTGAATTAAATAACGTATTTTAGTTGTAAATTTCTAGTTCATAAACGTTGGGTCATAATGCCATTCTGTTAGAATATAGCTTTTTTCTCGTGTAAAACTACAATGTTTGAAAGATTTTGGCAAATATTTGATTTTGTTTCTGGAATAAATAATAATGATACCGTTCTTAACCTATACACATATTGCATAGGTAATTAGTGGTGTCCGTGATTTTGTTTGATGTTTTTGTTTGTATTGATCTTATGAAATGCCTTTTCAACTAATTTTCATAAGTTGTTCTTATGTTGTGATGTTACACTACTGTCCCAAGTTGGGTCGAATGTTGAGCGCTCACAATTATGTTAATTCCGCCATATTCTTTATATGTCGTTCCCAAGTCAGGGGCCTGTAGATAATCTCAGCATAGATACCAGGATTAAATTTTATATTTATGCCTGACGCGGGTTTCGTCTACAAAAGACTCATCTGTGATGCTAGAATCCAAAAAATTAAAAAAGGCCAAATAAAGTACACAGGAATGAAGTTATAACATATACTAGTAGATAAAAGAAATTATTCATAAATATAGATGATGTTCTGTCTTTTAATTATCCAAACATTTCTGATTAAGTTTCATAAATATATATAAACCGAAACTAGAAATGAATGAAAGAAACAACAGACACAGCTTCTCCTGCCTCATATTTAAATTTATAACTGGAATTTGACATAAGCGGTTATATCATTACCAGAATTTAGGACAAACAAGTTAATTTTAATTTTGAAATTTTCAATGTTTACCTCCTTAGTTGCAATATAACAACCTCACCAGCATATGAGATATATTTTTCCAAACTCATTCGGTACTCAAATGCCTGCAGCTGCTACGCAGATTTTGTAAAATTGTCACCAAGGACTGATATAAAAAGTTGAGGAACTAGTGTAATGTCAAAGAACGTCTCGTCCTTTTTCCAAAAAAAAAGGTTCAACGGAAGATTCCATTCCCTATTTCAATTCTCAATTTTTCTTATTGATGGATATTCTAATAAACATCACATTGTTTATGATTCTTATTACGAGCTTCAGTATTCTTTTATTAGCCTTTGTAAATTATAACATTTACTCTGTTGTCTGTTTTTGTTGATATTCATTTGACGTGGATCGGTTATCATACATCCCGTCATTGTGTTATTGTGCTTTTGTTAATTTTGTATCCTTGTCTTTAGTTCATGATTATGTGCTTTGTTTTTATGTCCCTTTGTTTCTCTTTGTTGACATACTTGTTTGTTATTAAAGATTTGAGAAGATAAGGCAATGATGACTGCTGTATTCCTATTTTTGACATTTTATATATGTTTGTTTTGCTCACGCATTGTTGTCAATATATGGAATTTTCGGCGACTCTCATACAAGTGAGACGTTTAGCTAGTTATTAAACCAGGTTTAATCCAGCATTTTCTTCTTAAAACCAATTCAGGAATATTACAGTTGTTACCTATTAGTTGGATGTGTTTTGAGCTTTTGATTTTGCCATTTGATTATAGACTTTCTGTTTCGAATTTCCTGTCTGACCGGTATTTTTGATATTTCACTTGTTTATATGTTCAAAAATAGCAATTACTCCCTTAGACGACATCGGAGCGATATTATGTAAATGTGTCATATCTTTTGTAAAATTCATGTTCTTTATATAAAGAAAAGCTTTGATCAGTAAATTTGAATGAGTTGTATTTGTCTTCCATGAATCATGTGTCTGTAGAACATGATGCTTTGTATGTTTCTTGATATACACAAAGGACACGGTTAATATTGGTTTGAATATTTAATAAAACTGGTTAACAAAGCATGTCAGCCATAGCGTTGTCAGTTTATTTTCAATTTATAAGTTTTAATGTCACTCTGGTATCTTTCATTGCTCTGTTAAAGATATTAAAATGAAATAAGGAGATATGGTATGATTGCCTATGGGACAACTTCCCACCATATCTTACAACGTATTGTTTTATAAAAATAAATTGCACACATAAACCAACGACTACTATTGAACTTCAGGCTCCATATGTCTTACTCGAGACAGGCACATATATAATTTGTTTCAATCGATTTTGCTCATCTAAAATACAATTAGTTCTATCTTTTGTTATAAAAAGACCGGGATAGTTTGAAATAATGTTTATTAAGGTATTGAAACAAGTGATGATTGAATCTTTAAATTTTTTTCTAAACCTTTTTATTTTCATTCTCCTTTTATTAACATTTTGGATTAGACGCAAACATAATCTGTTTAATCCATCAAATATAATACAAGATAATAATGTGCATAAATTTGAATAAAATATCAAGGTAACTGAGGAAGAATAATCAATAGATGATACATTTTTTTTAAGAGTAATCTGAAATGAAAAGAAACCTTTTATGCGGACAAAATAATTGACTATTGTAAATAAAAAATAAGTCAGACTATGTACTGCTCAAAACAAAACAAGTCAAATACTCGGTATAGACCTGCTTTGCTTGATGCAATGATGTATTTATAACATATACTGAAGCATAAAGGATCTTCCAACGAAAATGTAAACAAATGTAAACCAAGTCGGAGGTTCAACCAACTGTAAAACTAGAGTTAACTCTATCAGTTTCTTCGGAAAATGCCTGTACCAAGTCAAGAATGTGACAAATGATTCCTATTTGTTCCATTGATTGATTAACTCTTAACGGTTAATTTTGTCACTTTTTATGGACTTTTTTTGCAAGTTTGATAAATTTTTATTATGTACCATGAGTGTTGTAAAATTTCAAACAATCGACAAATAAGAAGTTTCTGTACTGCAAATGTTAAATTTATTATATACTACAACTTTAAAGTATGAAGCTGCACACACAATGTTAAATTTTACCGAAGGTCTTTCGAACGGACAGACAAAGTCAAGGTGATATTTTGCCTTCACTGTCCGGAACATCAACAGTCATCATTGTAGAAATCTGATTTAATATTCTTGATCAGCAAAGGTATACAATCTGACCTATCACTCAGTGGCGGATCCAGAGAGGAGGAGGATCCGGGGGACGGAAACCCCCCCTTTTTTTTTTATTAACGATCAATGCATTTAAATGGAGACCAACAGTTGGATTCCCCCCATACTGTTTTGGGAGCCCCCTTTTTTATATGGTTGGATCTGTTTTTCAAGGTAATAACAATCGATGTTTCGTAATTATAAATTAAGATGTTAAGTATACTACAACGAGACAGCAGAAGAATATATCTAGATACTTCAATAATAGAAAGTGTTTATACAATAAACGTAGGCCAAAATCAGTTTAGTTTTAACATGTTTATTTATAGTGAATTGGGAGACAAGTATTTACAACTTATTTTAAGCCCTTTCCATTTTGCAGGTGCTGACTTGTAGCGGCATTACCCTGCTCCTTTTCGAAAAGAGTTTTTTTTTACGTTCAAGATATATTACTTCTTATTAACACGGATCAGCCATTTATCGTCCCCAAAATTCTGCTATTGATCAAAGTAATATTTTGCCATTGTAGTTGTAAAGGAGACAGTAATTTTATGTTTCATACATGTTTTTTTTAAATTTTAAGAGATAAGCCCGAACAATATCTAAAAAAACAAATTTAAAAAAAAATAGAATTTGTATCAATTTGTTAATACATCAACACACATTTATTACATCTTTTAAAACCCTATACCTTTTATAGGATACTCTTATCGTATCATATCAGAGATAAAGTGTTACTTTAACAATCAATTTAATAATATTGGACCTTAAGGATAGTTTCCAATAAGGTTGTAAGGCCATTTATATAACTATCCAAAGTCAATGTTTTATTGTCCCAATGAAAAGTTTTGCTACTTTATCATAATTTGAAATAATTCACCTTCGTGAACACATGTTTTTGAAGTTGCTGTTTAAAATTTATGTTGATTAACAGTGTCCGACAACGAGTTATATTTGTTCACCTGTTCTGGTCGTATCAGTTAATTGCTTATTAGGAATTGATTATATTTGTTCTTTTTCTATATGTTTTTTTAGGGGTCGTGGTTAGAAGGGAAGGGAGTGCACATTATCCAATTGAATATTGTCGCATCATTATGTGCGTGTCTGAAATCAAGATTCACTTACGTACTGGGTGTTGATGACAAATCGTTTGTTATATATGATGGTATTAGACAGTAAATCTAGACTTAAAGGTTTAACATGCGGTATCTTTGGTAATCAGACTACATCAAAATTATCAAATTTATTTGACGCTGACTGACTGATTAGAGTTTTTTCTTTATAAGATTAAACTAACAAACTGAACATCAGTTCAATCCTCTTCAACTTCGTACTTTATTTTGCCTTTTTATCTTTTTGCGATTCGAGCTTTTCTGAGAGTCTTTTGTAGACGAGACGCGCGTTTGGTGTGAAGACAAAATTAAAACCTGGTATCAATGATGAGTTTATTTAAGACTTTTATGGAGAGTTTATGGAGAGTTTGGCTTTATGAATATTTTGATATGAGCGTCACTGATGAGTCTTATGTAGACAAAACGCGCGTCTGGCTTACTAAATTATAATCCTGTTGGCTTTAATAATTATTTACACCACCACTGGGTCGTTGCCACTGTTGGTGGACGTGTCGTCCCTGAGGGTATCACCAGCCCAGTAGGCTACACTTCGATGTTGACATGAAAATCAATAATGTGGTAATTTTTCGAAAAACTTACGATTTTATTATTCCATGCATAGATTACCTTAGTCGTATTGAACACAACGTTTTGGAATTTTGGATCCTCAATGCTCTTCAACTTTGTACTTGTTTGGCTTTATAAATATTTTGATATGAGCGTCACTGATGAGCCTCATGGAGACGAAACGCGCGTCTGGCGTACTAAATTATAACCTCAAAAACAAATCTTTATATCTATGACAGAATTGAGGAAAGATTTCAAAAAATTACGAAATCTCTGGCTAATAATTTACTAGTAATACATAGATTAAGTTTGTGAAAATCAAAAACGTCAGAACATACACAAGCATAGCGAACGAGGTCTGAAATATAAACACCGTT
The DNA here is from genome assembly GCF_036588685.1 of Mytilus trossulus. Lineage (NCBI taxonomy): Eukaryota > Metazoa > Mollusca > Bivalvia > Mytilida > Mytilidae > Mytilus > Mytilus trossulus. The sequence goes on along the minus strand of NC_086374.1, from coordinate 38,453,786 downwards.
AAAGGAACATTACCATCCAAAAAGGGAAAATTAACAACAGGGAACGAAAAATTTCACCTTTTGTCGTAAATTTTATTGTGCAGTTTTCCATGTAAAACCTAGATATCTAAATCTAGAGAAGGACGTTATTGTCGTTTAAATTTGATTCATTTAAAGTAAGTTCCTTTGGGTAAATGTCGGGAGTATATTGAGAACATTCTTGATTATTTAACGAAAAAATACCAAGATAACGGTAAGTGTTGTTGAATTTGTCAATTAAATGCAATTTAGACGGGCCTTTACTGAGTTTGGTCATAATCTGTATTAGTGACCACAGGAATACTTACAACCTATCGATAACCTTCTGTTGCCAAAAAGTACATAATATTGTGAAGGAGAAAATTAACCGCTTTATCATGTCATAAATCTAGTTTATTTTAAGAGTTTGTTCGTCTGTACGTTCGTCTCATGATTTTTGTTGATCACATATTTCGAAGGACAACATCATAGGTGCTTTCAATTCAATTCTGATAGGAATAAGACACCAATGGATATTTCAATCATAAACCAAACTAAATTTGATAAATTTAGCTCTGCATGCGTTTGGTCTGTTGTAGAGGTATGTTTGTATGTGATATAACCCTTAGTCCGAAGAACAAGTTTCCTTCATCACTGGCATAAGTTAGACATTTAATGATCTGTTTCTTATATGCTGTGACTTCTGTTTCTTAAACTAGAAACTAACCTTCTTGCAGCTGCAGCTCAATTAATTCTATGTCCTTGAACATAGGCGTCACCCCTTACCACTGAACGCTTTTGACAAAGCAACAACCTACAGTTGAATCAAACAATCTGTCTACATTATTTTTGACGACTGCTGAGCAACAATCATATGGACAGTGTGTTCAAAGGAAGATAATCTGCTTTAAGTTTTTTTTTCTCAATTTATAACAAAGATCGCGATAGAGAAACTTCAAGCTATGTTTTTTTAAACAAGCTACATCACTTTACAAACATTCACTTGAACCCCTAGCTTCCTATAATAGAATACGTCTATTAAATATCTATATCAAGACAGCAAGGAACAAAGAATGGTTTAAATTATGTCGGTCAATATCATATATAAGGTTCCATTTGTAAATAAAACACCTCGAGATGTCATCAACATTTCTTCTACTAGAAAATGTCATACAAAAATTCCTCTTTATCAATTGAGAGATACATGATGCACAGTGTATGGCTTTCTTTTTATTCATAAACAAAAGGATGATTCTTTAAATCTAGTTTATGTGTTATTTTTTTGTACTAAATAATTTGGGGGTTTTCCCCGCTCCACACAAACTATCATTATAACCATTTATAATATAAGTTGTATACTTCCTCATTCATAATGTATTTGTAAATACCTTATTTATTCTAAATTAAATAGTATAAAACTGTAACTGATATAATTTTTATATCTGTAATATTAGTAGAGTCAGTAATTCATGAATGCCATTTACTTAATTTCACGTCGAAAAGTTATATAAATAATGATGAAGGATATATCTCATAATAATATACATTGTTTAAGTATAGGGGAAAATTATCTATGTCAAATTCTTCTTTAAAATATATTTAGTTATACAATAAAACAAAACAACATAAATGAAAATGATATCAAAAGTAAAATAATAAAACAAACTCCAAGGAAATTTCAAAAGGAAAGTTCATTGGACAAATAGTAAAATTTAAAGCCCAATTACAAAACTTCTACAGATGGGTATGTTCTCTTTTTGTACTGGATTTTTAGTATTTTGTATTGATGGGCTTCTGTCATATTGACAAGTTTCCAAAAAATGCTTTTTATTCAATCAAAATATGATGTACTCGTGGAAAACAGTACAGATTCTCATCAACAAATAAAACAATCGTTTTATCCACTTTGATTTCAATTAATTATGGCTGATAGCTGTCTCGTTGGAAATAATACTATAACTCCTTAATTTAATATCTTCGCTTTTCTTTAGTATCTTAGTTATCCAGCACACACACTGCATGACAAGATACAAATCTCAAACACAAAAACAGTAAACCAATACGAATTCAATTTTGCATTTTCAGATGACACAGCGAAAATCACTAACGAAATACACAAATCCTGTCTTTGTAACTTCTTATTATATTGTCATTAGGCAAAAGAGGGACGAAAGATACCAGAGGGACAGTCAAGCTCATAAATCGAAAATAAACTGACAACGCCATGGCAAGAAAAATAAAAAGACAAACAGACAAACGATAGAACACATGGCACAACATAGAAAACTAAAGAATAAACAACACGAACCCAACCAAAAACCAGGGGTGATCTCAGGTGCTCCGAAAGGGTAAGCAGATCCTGCTCCACATGTTGCACCCGTCGTACTGCTCATTTTATTACATATCCGGTAAATAGTCTTATTTGGTAGGTCACATTCATGAAATGGAAGGTGATTGTAGTTACGACGTAAGGAGCATATCCGATATCATTTGTGAAACGGTTATTCCATAACGGTCAACCAATTCGTGATGGCGTCCGTAAAACTTACGAAGGGATGATTTCAACTTCACCATTTTAAACTCTTGGTTTAATAGTTTCCTCGTGAGCAGCAACCCTTTATAAAAAAAATCATGATAGGAAATGCAAGAACGGGAATATCGTATCAATTCGGAGATATATACCCCGTATGCAGGTGGTGCTGGATTGTTGCTACTTAAAAATGAAAATTCACAATTGGAAATCTGAAATCATCTCTTTTATCGTAAAGTGTTGTTTTCAACCGACCCTCATTGTCAATTTCTAGATGTAAGTCATGACATGAGGCCGACTTACCTGTATCCGTTATCTCTAGTTCCATTGGATAGATGCATTCAACATAGTCACCAAATTTTTAATTATTTAGTGAAAGACTATCATCTATATATCGGAAAGTAGATATAAAGGATATTGCTTACTTCTAATCTTTCTTCCTTCAAAGTTCCTGTATGAAGGCAACCTCATAATTTTAAAGAAATAAATCGGCAAGAAGAGGGACACAATTGGTTCCCATTGGAATGCCGACAGTCTGTTGAAAAACACGTTTTCCGAAAGGTAATTAATATGTTGTCAATCAAGAAATCAAGCATCTTGATAATGTTAGTTTCAGAATTGTTTTTCTTTGAATCAGAGTGATCCTTTACAAAGTAGGATTTATCCCTGCCTAAGACAAGATACTTGTATCTACGTTGGCCATTTTTTTTATGAAACAAAGCAATACCAATTCTTTCAATTTTTCTTTTATTTTCGAGTGTGGAATACTTGTAGTGTAGAAAATTAAAATGTTTTAATACTATTACTATTTAGATTAGACAAATGTATTGGTGATTGGGTCACACAGTAAGAAAAATAGCAATCTTCTATTCAACTTATCCTCAGACAGTAATTGTCTTGTTAGATATCAAGTTCTTATAAGTATGAACATTTTATCAAAATATCAGTCATCAACAGTGGAAGTGCTTGTGAGTTTATTTCATTAATCAAAAAAAAATATATAATTTTTTTTTCATTGATTAAAAAAAAATGATCAAATTTATTTCATTTATTTCAAAAAAAAATTCACAAAATGAATGAATTTCTATACCAAACGCGTGTAAAAATAATATGAATAGAGTTAATGAAACCGATTGTGTAAAGATTTTTATTCCCAAAATTTCAACCCTAAAACGACAATGTGCTGTATCTGAATTTACTGGCAATTTAGCTCACCTATTTTTGACTATAATGAGTTATTAAGTAACAAAACAAAATGCAGGGTCATTTATGGATCAGTGATTTGAAATGAATCTAAAAGTATTTAATTCTGAATGCTATTATTAGTTTTTAAATATCTTCTACATCTTCCACACGAACGCTCATACGTCCTATCTTGAAAACGATGTAATAAAGACTTAATTTCACTAATAAT